>NC_139941.1:57998338-58043338 GCF_963454915.1 Gymnoscopelus microlampas
TGTGTGTGTGTGTGTGTGTGTGTGTGTGTGTGTGTGTGTGTGTGTGTGTGTGTGTGTGTGTGTGTGTGTGTGTGTGTGTGTGTGTGTGTGTGTGTGTGTGTTACAGATCAGGAGAGAAGATCACATGCATGGTGGAACATCCCAGCCTGACCGCGCCTATCAAGATGGACTGGGGTCAGTTACTGTAATCTACTGTAATCTACTGTAATCTACTATAGGCCTACTCTACTGTAATATAATGTAATCTACTGTAATGTGTTACACTACACTCTGTTTTAATGGTTCAAGGATTCTTCTCTTTTTGAACCCGAAGATACATTTGTTTTGCAGAAAGGAAACAAAGCAACCCAATTAAAAACAAGACACAATAATACAGACACCAGAAATAAAAATCAATACAAATACTTTAAAACATCCTAAAAAAAGTAACTATTCTAATAAGAAGGTCATGACAGGAGCCTCACCTACTTAGAGCTTAAGTGTCACGTCTAGATGAGGTCCATCATCTTAGTTTACTAATGGGTGCAGATACAAAGACGTTTATAGAATTTATAGAATTAATAGTATTTATACATTTATAGAATTTACACATCGGGGTCAGAAGCTGCTGGAGTGAAGGAGCTGAGAGTGACTGTAAAGTATGAGAACAGTCCTGAGAGATGGAACTGGTCTTATATAAATGCTGCATTAATATCAATGGTAATGGTCTAGTGGTTAGAGTGTCTGCCCTAAGATTGGCAGACACTGGCAGCACTTGGTGCTTTGAATGTATACTTTTTTAAAGCGAACATTTGTAACTGTCAAATGTCTCAACAAATGTCTTAATGTTTCTGACTTAACCTTTTCTTGTCAAGGACCCCAACATTAGCTGATCCCCATCAAAATATGTTGTTCCAGCCCCCCCCCCCACCCCCCCAAGCAAAGATTTGAATTAAAAATGCTGTTTTAAAAGAACATAGCAGATCTGCAAAGTCTTAAAATAATGCTTATAGCTCAAATATAAAATGACTGATGATTCCATGCCAGAGTCAATGAAGAACAAGGTGTTTTAATCTACTGTAATAATATAATGTAATATAATATAATATTTGTATTGTTAGATTTCTCCATGTCAGAGTCAGTGAAGAACAAGGTGGCCATGGGAGCATCAGGTCTGGTTCTGGGTCTGGTCATGTTCCTGTCTGGATTCATCTACTTCCAGTGGAAGAAACGAGGTGATTAGCATGTTTAATTAACATGTTAATTAACATGTTTAATTAACATGTTTCAACATGTTTAACTAAGATATTTCATTAACACGTTGACTGTTATTGTGTTATTGTGTGTACATAAATGCATTGTATGGAGAAATACACACAAACATAGGATTTATTTGTGTGTGTGTTTTAACTGTCTCTCTACTTCTTCTATCAGGTCGTATTCTGGTGCCGACAACCAATGACGATCTTTAGACTCCTCCCACACACCCAGGTTCACTTCCTCTTCCTTTTTACCAAACTTAGTTTTTTGTGTTATGTATAAAAGTTTATAAAACTATAAAACACTAGACCATACCCGGTCGGCGCAGCCGTGGGGGGATATACGCACATGATCTGGCAACCCGGGAGGCAGTTTGTCCCATAGCTGGGCAGCCGCAGCTATGGGACGACATTCTTTGACACAAAAACGCTAATAAGAAGCTGAGATTTGATTAAATTGAAAAACGGGCTTCACAGTTGTGTTCAGATGGTAATGGTCAATGGCTGTGTGCAAAATCAGAGCAATTGGTCCAGCCAGTGGGGAGAACCGGGTAGCTTCACCACCACCACCACTACAAACGCACGCACAGAGGTTACTAGAATTATAGTAGGATACACAAAACAACATGCTTGTGTAAGAAGTGAAACAACTAGCCTGGTAAACCATCCTGGTCGCTTGACCATCCTGGTCGCTTCTGCTTCCTTTATCATAATAATGAATCTAATAATCAAATTTAATAATGAAATGATTTGTTGTATCAGACAACACTGATGACAATGTGGTCAGAGGGGGGGGGGGGGGGGGGGGGGGTCCTCTTGGTAAACGGTGTAGTTTGGACCATGAGGATTGATATCTCCATGAATTGAGTACGTGGGGATCTCATTTGAAACAAGACATTTTGGCTTTCATGAGCGATCCATTTTAGCTGAACACAACATTTCAGTGAACTGAACACAATGATTCAGTTCATTGAACACAACATTTCAGTGAACTGAACCCAATCATTCAGTTCATTGAACACAACATTTCAGTGAACTGAACCCAATGATTCAGTTCATTGAACACACTGATCATTCCATCACTATCAGGATCAAAGACAGAACCTTGTGGTCCAAAGGAGAGTGTTCTACCAACTGAGCTGCCCTTCCATTCCATTCCATTCCATTCCATTCCATTCCATTCCAGTCATTTAGCAGACACTTTTATCCAAAGCGACATACAATAAGTGCATTCAACATAGCTAGGGAACGAAACTACTAATCACCAGAAGTCCTAAGTGCATTTTCTGCTAAAACAAGCAACTAAGAGTATACCTAGCGCTAAGGTAAAAGTGCAATATATCAGCTACCTACTTTCTTAAACAGATGAGACAAATAGCAAAATCAAATGAGCAAGAGCTAAAACAAATAAGTGTATAGACTAAACAAGATCCAATAAAACAATACAATAATAAAACAAGAGTTCGTACAACAAGCAGGCAAGGCAAAGAGGAAGGGTAGTGTTTGAGGTGGGTTTTCAGTCTGCGGCGAAAGATGGGCAGTGACTCTGCTGTCCTGACATCAGTGACTCTGCTGTCCTGACATCAGTGACTCTGCTGTCCTGACAGCAGTGGGGAGTTCATTCCACCACTGTGGGGCCAGAACAGAAAAAAAGGTGTGACCGTGTAGATCGGCCAGAAGGACCCTTGAGTGACGAGGCAATCAGTCGCCCCGAGGTGGCAGACCGCAGTGGTCGGGCAGGGGTGTAAGCATCGACCATAGCCTGGAGGTAGGAAGGAGCTGTTCCTTTCACTGCCCTATAGGCTAGCACCAGGGTTTTAAACTGGATGCGAGCTGCTACAGGGAGCCAGTGTAGAGAACGGAGAAGGATAGTTGTGTGGGAGAACTTGGGGCGGTTGAACACCAGACGAGCCGCAGCTTTCTGAACAAGCTCCAGAGGTCTGATGGCAGATGCCGGATCACCACCTTCCTACTAAGATACACTATTGATAAAGTATTGGTCAAATGTTGTTTGAATGGACTGAGTTGTTTCTACTTTGATGCTTACTGTAGTTGCAGGGAGACTTGTTCATGATCTATTAACTATTCATAGCAAAGTTTTAAATCATTAAATACTACCACACATTTAACAAGTTATGAATAATACATGAACTAATACTTTAGAAATGATTCATTTACTATTATAAGGGAAGGTTGTTCTAAAGTGTTAACATGTTCACACAGTTAATACATTCTGATTCTTATTGGTTTATTGTCTTTTCACAGAACACCTGGGTGTGTTTTCAGAGAAGCAGAGAGTCATCGCTGCCCCTTGGTGGAGAGAGGAGGAAATATATGTGTGTTCATTCAGATTTTAAATAATCATAACAGCAGCACAATGATGACATCATCAACCGTTTAAATAATCATAACAGCAGCGCAATGATGACATCATCAACCTTTTTCACAAACGTGTCCTTTAAACAAGTGGACAACTATTAAAATGTAGTAGTGAATGCTTGACAGGGCTTTTAGCCCTAGAATGTCTGTGATCTTACATACATTTCATGTATTCCAAATACACAGTCATACAGTAGATCACCCTGGACGTCGCACTGTGTAGTCGCGATCTGCGTGGCCGTAAAAGTGCTCTAAACTCCGTCTGTACTCACCCAATAATTAATTCCTAAGACTTGGAGTCAGATATTGTCCTCTAGTTTCATATCCATTTGAAAGTTCTGCCAGAAAACGTGTGTTTAGTGAAATATCACGAGCTGCACACGGACAACTTTCTGTACGGGCAAGGGGCCCGACTTGATTGAAGGACCGAATTTAGCCAAACATCACAAACGTCATCACAAATTGACACAGGGAAGCACAAACGAACGGGGCACACAATTGACAGGTGCTTGTGATTGGTGCGGGGTAATGAATCACTCCATCTGCCAATTGCGTGTCCCAAACATTTGTGCGTCCTAAAGGAAGTTTACATATATTCAGTCCTGCACTCATTCCGGGCCCCCCTCGCCCGTACAGAAAGCCGACCGTGTGCAGCTCGTGGAAAAGTGGAGATATTTCACTAAACACACGTTTTCTGGCAGAACTTTCAAATGGAAACTAGAGGACAATATCTGACTCCAAGTCTTAGGAATTAATTATTGGGTGAGTATAGACGGAGTTTAGAGCACTTTCACGGCCGCGCAGATCGTCACTACACAGCGCGTCGTCAAGGGTGATCTATGACTGTGTATTTGGAATACATGAAATGTATGTAAGATCACAGACATTCTAGGGCTAACAGGGCTTCATGTTACGACCGCCTACCTGGTTTGTGTTTTTTGTGTTCCTCTGAACCCTGTTGAAGGGCCTGTTGCAGCCAATGTGATTGTGGTTTACTAGGTGTATGAAGTAGCTGTGATATTGTGAAGGTGCTGTGACATTACTGATTGACCTGGGCATACAGTAGGTGGGGCTTCAGCCAATCTGGAGGCTCAGCCTATGTGGGGGTGTCACAGGTGCACATCATTAGGGATTGTGAATCACAGAGGGAAACCATACAGTTTTTCAACCGTGTGTGTTTCTGTTTGTTTTCAGTTTGTTTTGAGTTATTTTGGGTTTATTTTCTTATCACAGTTAGTTGTTTAGTTTTCCGTTAAACACCCGGCTTTGTTTATGCTGTTATCATCCTGCTTCAAAATAAACATTTTAAATGCACTCAAAGAGAAGACCTGAGTTACTGTCAACACCACGCGTTGGAAAAGCTTCACACCATATCCCTCACTGGACATCATTTGTTGTTCTTCTGCCTTTACAGGGCCTTTATGCTGAAAATATATTCAATACAATTATTTGTTGTTGGACTGCCTTTACAGGGCCTTTATTCTGAAAAGATATTTAATAAAATTAAAACATAGTTGAATGACATAAAACATACAGGGGTTCCCATGGAAATACACCACATTGAGGGGGTCCCAGGTGCTGACAGTAAAGGGACAATTTAAGGACTTTTAAAACCTCTTTAATACCTTTTAAAAATGGAATGATATTAAAAAAGAGCATTACTGCATCAAAAGTAATCAACAAACTATACTATAAAAACTGGTCAAAAATATTAGACAAATTGTCAAATAATTTAATAAAAAAAAAGGCAAAGATTTAGAAAATAGTCGATCGACAAGCTCACAACGCCCCCCAAGATGGGCAGTGACTCTGCTGTCATGACATCAGTGACTCTGCTGACCTGACATCAGTGACTCTGCTGTCCTGACATCAGTGACTCTGCTGTCCTGACATCAGTGACTCTGCTGACCTGACATCAGTGACTCTGCTGTCCTGACATCAGTGACTCTGCTGTCATGACATCAGTGACTCTGCTGTCATGACATCAGTGACTCTGCTGTCATGACATCAGTGACTCTGCTGACCTGACATCAGTGACTCTGCTGTCATGACATCAGTGACTCTGCTGACCTGACATCAGTGACTCTGCTGTCATGACATCAGTGACTCTGCTGTCCTGACATCAGTGACTCTGCTGTCCTGACATCAGTGACTCTGCTGTCCTGACATCAGTGGGGAGTTCATTCCACCACTGTCAATCAGTAAAAAACGAAATGTAATATTTCACCGTACCAATCTGCCACAGACCCATAGGGACTAAATCATTCTTTCAGAAATGGAGATTTAATGTTTTTCAAGAGCAGCTCATTTAATTTGTCAAATTATTTTATATCACACAAGAGAGAAAAAAAAAAGAAAAAGAAGGGGAAAAAAGGTCATCAGAATCCATTTTATTGGCCTGTGTTTTTTTTTTGTTTTTTTTTTATACTTTATTTTTTCATTTGGGCACCACAGTGAGTAGTCATATGACTACCAAGACAACACAGATTACAACAATTGGGATAACGCAGGGGGAAAAACAAGGCAAAACAAACAAACAAAACAAAAACAGAAAAACAAAAACAAAATATAGCTGCAAGCAGCGATAATATGGGGCCAGGAGAGAGAAAGAGAAATGATAATTCCTTTAAAAGGTCAGTTCATGAAAGTCCTTGCGGTCTTGTTTCCAATGAGGGCCTGTGAGCAATTAGGGGTTAAGAGTCTTGCACAGGGACAAATTTCATGTCATCGACACATTTGCTGACCTCGCCTGGAATCGTACCTGGGGCAACCAGAGCCTCTGGCTCCCTAGGCGGGCTCACTAACCACTCATCTATGGCCGACCCTCAGGAGAGAGAGAGAGAGAGAGAGAGAGAGAGAGAGAGAGAGAGAGAGAGAGAGAGAGAGAGAGAGAGAGAGAGAGAGAGAGAGAGAGAGAGAGAGAGAGAGAGAGAGAGAGAGAGAGAGAGAGAGAGAGAGAGAGAGAGAAGAGAGAGAGAGAATAGATTGAAGATAGAAACGGAATAGATCGAAGAGACAGAGAGAGAGACATGGAAACGGAATAGATTGAAGAGAAAGACATGGAAACGGAATAGATTGAAGAGAGAGAGAGAGAGCCATGGAAACGGAATAGATTGAGTCATGTTTTTTGCAATTCAACTTAAATGAGTGTGCATCAAGTGAGGCTTGAACCAGCAACCTTGTGGTCGTGAGGCACTCTTAGGTAGCTGCAACACTACCTATAGTGCTATAGATTTGTCCAGGCTGATATTGTCTGTTGAGGATCACAAACTCTTGCCTTCTGTCATGACCCAAGCCCCTGTTTCACTAACACTAAGATCACTCGTTCACAAACCATTTACCAATTAAGAAATTGTACATCTCCTCAGAAGCAAAACTAGTGAAAGTAGCCCATCTACAAGCTCACAAACCATTAAAAGTTGTCAGCTTGTACATCGGCTATTTTCACAATGAAGTATGTTATACATTGAAAAAACATACTCTCATTGCTATCTGAAAAGTTGTGAGATTGTAGATCAGCTGTATGTAAAAAACACTCAATTAAGTATTTCATGTTATCTTTAACAATTGCAGATGTATTCATTGATAGTCATGTTGTGTGAAATGCAACTTAGATGAAGTCTGCACCAAGTGAGGCTTGAACTGGTGACCTTCAGGTTGTGGGGCACACATTTAAGCGAGAAGCCACCAACAGACAAGAACCTGTGAAAAAGGAGATCACACAGATCATACAGTTTCACGCAAATAGCTGAAAAATCCTGGGTTTAAGTGTTTTTCAAACTGCTCAAGATTGCGGACAATCTAAGGGCGGTGCTTACTGGTCAACGTGATAGATGTGTTCCTCATTAGTCAAGGCACATGTGTAAGCAGGTCTAATGGCTGTCGGCCAAACGAGGCATGACTTTTGCCTGTTTAAAGTTTCAATTTTCAAAAAATTGCTATAGCGCCCCCGTTTGACCAATTGGAGTAAGATTGGTTTCAGTGATATTTGGAATGGCCCTTTACATTTCTGCAAAGTTTCAAAGAATGGTAAGTCTGCATGTATGTGTTAGGGGCAGATGAATAATTGTCATAAAACTGCAATATTCATTGGCTCATTAAAGCTTCATTTTTTCACTTATGGAAGATATTTTGCAAACGTTTTTTTGTATAGGTCCAAAGTTCATGTGTAAAAAGTTTCGTGCAGATTACTCAAAAATCCCAGGAGGAGATAGGTTTTAACTGTTTTTCATATAATTCAAAATGGTGGGAGATCTAAAGGTCAGAGTTCAAAAGTCAGAGTGTGAAAGTTGTTCAGCATGAGGAGACGCATGTGTGCATCGAAGTTTCATGGCTGTAGGTGAAACAGGGCATGAGTTGTACCTGTTCAAAGTTGTCATTTTCAACTGAGTGCTATAGCGCCACCTTTTGACGAAAGATTGTGAGATTTATTTTTTGATCGTTTTTCATGACCATCTATCATATGGCCGAGTTTCATAAAAAGCGACTGCACGGTTCAGCCAGAACTGGCAAAAACGGCAGAAGAAGAAGAAGAAGAAGAAGAAGAAGAAATGGAATAATGCGAATAACAATATGGGTCCATGCTGGAAGCCTGGCCCCATAAAAAAAACAAATAAGGCACCAAACTAACACAAAGTAGACATCATTAACAGAAAAAAAGGAAATAAAACTAAAATACAAAAAAACAAGGTACAGAGGCACATAGAAACTAACCCATGTTCAAGTTCATATTCTTTTATTTTTTCTCCTGCTAAAAAGATCAGAGCAAAACGATCGTTAATTAAGTCAGTCCTTCATCAAGTGCCTGATAGTAGACCAGTACCATGTTAGAAGTGCTCCCCCATTTGGTTGTTGACTCTTCCTCTTATATTTCCAATAGTATCCTATATGCTTTTAGTTAGGCTGAGGTGCTAAGTTCTCATAGTTTACATTATAGTCACCCCCCCGTCCACTCCCACACTTTCCATGTAGCGCTCCCATTTAGCCCACAGGGTAGTACTTTTACTAAGATTTCCTCTGATTTTATATGTTAACTGCTCCATTACTTTTATTTTTTCCATTAGTTCCCTCCATTTCTGTACACTAGGGCTTAGTTTCTGAAGCCAGTTTTTAGTTATAAGTTTGAGGGCCGTTAGTCTTAATATTTTAGTAAGGTACTTGTCTTCAGTTCTGTCTATCCCCTTTGGTATTTTACCCAACAGGATATATTCATGACTGATAGTTACCTTAATTTTCAGAACTCGTGTTATTTCCGTACCAATATTGTCCCAGTACTTTTTCAAGACAGGACAAAACCAGAAGATATGACTGTAATTGGCATGATTTTCTCCACAGTCTCTCCAACATTTTGGTGTTGCTGATCTTTTAAATTTTGCTAATTGGACTGGTGTAAGAAAATATCTCATTTGGCATTTCCATGCGTATTCTCGCCAGAACTGAGATGCTGTTGTCTTGTGTAGAGATGTGCTTATATTTCCCCATTCAATTTCAGACACGGTTAAATCTAGTTCTTCTTGCCATCTTATTTTTTCTCTCAATTCTTCTGGTTTGTTCTGCCTATCCAAGATGTTATATAAAGCCGAGATTTGGTGTTTGACACTCTCACACTTATAATTTTTAACCAGGAACTGTGTCATGGGATGAAAATCTGTAATACTTGTCTTCTGTCTGGTGCTTTTCTCGATATAGCTTCTAACTTGCAAATATCTAAAAAAATGAGAGTGTGGTAGATCGTAGTCTCTTTTAAGTGACTCGAAGCTTATGATTCCTTTATGATCTATAAATTGCCCAAATATCCTCAATCCCTTTTGATTCCAAGTCTTGAAAGTATGATCATCTTTATTTGGAGCGAAGTCAGGATCTTCCTTTATTTCTCTTAGTAGCAGCATTTCATTATGGCCTGTGTTTTTACACAAACATACAGTGACTGGTTGGCTGTTGGCTGGCTTCACACAAACATCACAGCAAAGTAAGGGTTAATATTATAGCTGAAACTGAAAATCAATCTAAAGTAGAAGTATGAATGTGATGGCAGTTGTGTTATGCAGCGCTCACAGTTGTGTTATGAAAACCCCACATCATCTTCTAAATCACAGTTCCCCTGAGCAGCAATGTGCATCACCACGGCAACACACCATCTTCTTCACCATGACAACACACCATCTTCATCACCATGACAACACACCATCTTCATCACCATGACAACACACCATCTTCTTCACCATGACAACACACCATCTTCATCACCATGACAACACACCATCTTCATCACCACGACAACACACCATCTTCATCGTCATCGGCAACAGCTCCGTAAACGTACTATTCTACCAGGGGGAGGAGCTTAACCACTTTAACCCAGACGTCCCTCAGGGATCCGTACTAGTGACCTTTATGTTTACGCTCGACATTAACATATCTTCACTGAAAATAGCAGATCTACAAGCTCACAGCTTGTCCATCTGCTATTTTCCTGCAAAGGTTTTCCCAGATTAGGGATACTGGGGTTTAAGTGGTTAAAACCAAACCGTGAAATGTACTGAAATTTACAAACAAATATACCACGACCGATCGCCATTCAGGAGAGTTCTAGCCCCTCCCCTTACCCATGTTTATGACCCATATTTTGTCAAAAAGGTGCAAACAAATGTATCAATTCTAATCAATTTCAAAAACTTTGATTTTATTCAAATGAGCCACTCTGTGAGCTGACAACACCTCACATTGTGACACATTGTGAGCTTATAGATTCATGTTTTAATGACATTACCAAAATGCCAGGTCTGAAGTGGTTAAAAATCAACACAGATTGGCTGCCAACACCGATGTCATAAAAAAACATTTCCTCATGGCCGATAGTTCAAAGAATTACTCTTCCCCACTTCGTAATCAGTAGTTCTCAGAGTGTCTCAATGATCAAAATGGTATTAAATGGGGGTCCGTGGTCTAATGCATATCAAACTGGGGGTCCTTGAATCACTGCTGTAGCTGTAAATAATCTTCTCTTGTGGGGGTCCCTGGCGTATGTTTTCAAATGGGTCATATGTGTCAGTTTAGGCAAAACTAAACTGACACATATCCTTTAAACAGTGTGAGAACTACTACCATCGGAGATCAGGGGACATGTGGAACAGCAGGGGGCAGTATTGTATCACAGGTAACAGTTTATCCAAAGCCTGGTCATAATTATCTAAAATAAAACCAGTGGTTCTCAAAGTGGGGTCAGGGGACCCCCAGGGGTCCTTGAAGGGGTTCCCAGGGGGTCCCCAGCAAAATGTGTTAATATAGCATCAAACTCACTTTAAGGACTTTAAACCCAGATACAGCTATTTAAAAAAAGAAGAAAAATAACCCGGTAAAGATTAGCAAAATTAGGAATATTTTAGAATTAGAAATATTTGAACAACACATATCTTCTATGGGGGTCCCTGGCACAAATATTCTCAGATAGGGGTCCGCAGACAAATACATTCAGGGTCCTTGACATGAAAATGTTTGAGAACCTTAAAGTGGCATAAAGGGCCGTGATGGAAGCCAGGAAGGCACAACGATGGGTGACCACTCCAGCTATGGGTTTGACCACTCCAGCTATGGGTTTGACCACTCCAGCTATGGGTTTGACCACTCCAGCTATGGGTTTGCTCATGTAAAACGTTGGGATGAATTTAAACAGCAAAGAAAGAAAAAAAAACTCATTAAAATAATAATAATACTCGTTGGATTTGGCAAACAGCAAATAGGAAAAATTCACAACAATATTTACACGATCCCTTCCTGATCCAGGGATGCATTTAATTTAAAAAGCATGAAAAGAAAAACAATTATCTTTTTTTTTCAAAATACATTTCTAAAGCAAAAGCATAGATGTAGCATAGCGTTAGATAGTGTTAAACATGGGGATAAAACATGTTGCAAAGCATCATGAGTTCCTCCCCAAGCTCTCCCAAACACTCTTAAAGGCAGTGCAAGTGATTTGTTTTTCTTATTTTTCTTGTAAAAAAAAAAAAAAAGGAAATATAATATAGAAATATGAGTTCTCTCTCCTGATTGGATAAAATTGGCATCCCGACCTGAACATGTATTTTATGTTAAAGAGTTGGAGACAGTTAGATCCGTTACTGTTAACACACACTCTATAGCAATGATTACTATCACAATATAGAGCTAATTTACACTTTATTTTAACAAAAGAATATCACTTTACTGCACCTTTAACTACTTCAACCCTGTCCCTATTCTGGTGGTAAAAACACAAAAATAACCAGACCTACAAGCTCACAACGGGTCACAAATAAGACTTGCTGTGAGCTTGTAGATCAGCTGTTTTTTGGGTGAACAGATTTAGTGTAGAGAGGGAAAAAGAAAGTACAGGAACCCTTAGCCAAAAAAATAGCAGATCTACAAGCTCACAATGCTTCGCAAGGCGACACGTTTCTTGTGAGCTTGTAGATCGGTTATTGTTGGCACAGAGATTTAGGGCCCTACCTCGCCTTTACCCCGTATGCCTAAACTTTTAATGCCATTTTATACTATTTTGAAAAACATTTAAAATATAGTTCAGAGAAAGTATCTGTGTCATTTTAAGATTTCTTTGGCTATTCAAAAATAGCAGATCTACAAGCTCATAGCGCGGCTATGAGCTTGTAGATCTGCTATTTTTGGAAAAGTCGTGAAAATGTGCACAAAATGTGTGTAAAGCAAACTTTTTTTTTAACACTGTTACAACTTCTGGGTGGGGGGGGGGGTCCCTGGAACAAAATATTTTGAGATGGGGTCCCAAATACATTTTGGGGGTCCTTGAAATGAAAAGGTTTAAGAACCACTGATTATAGCAACATCAACCTTTTTCAAAAAACTGTTAGGATTTAGAAGACATTTGTAGAATCCCACAGAAGCAAAGATTTGAGTTACAAATGTTTCCTTTAAAAAAAGAAAATATTTTCAAAGATTTACACACATTTTCACGATTTAAAAAAAAAAATGCAGATATACAAGCTCATAGCGCGGCACGGAGTGCTTGTATGAGCTTGTATATCTGCTATAGCCCAAATAAATCTAAAAAGGACACAGATGCGTGCCCGGCTTTAATGGGTTAAGGCAACGGCAAGATATGGCCCTTGGTGTAGAGAGGACACAAAACAGTCCAAGTACAGAGACCACCTCAGGTCCAGGTTTTACTAGTATAAGATAGTTGTGGTATTGGTTCACAGGGTATTGAACATCACCATGGTACAGGTTTTACTAGTAGAAGATAGTTGTGGTATTGGTTCACAGGGTATTGAACATCACCATGGTACAGGTTTTACTAGTAGAAGATAGTTGTGGTATTGGTTCACAGGGTATTGAACATCACCATGGTACAGGTTTTACTAGTATGAGATAGTTGTGGTATTGGTTCACAGGGTATTGAACATCACCATGGTACAGGTTTTACTAGTAGAAGATAGTTGTGGTATTGGTTCACAGGGTATTGAACATCACCATGGTACATCGGTCACAATGCATGACAACCGAGTTCCGTTTAAGCCATTTATTTTCCATTGCACACATGAGCATTTGGTAATGAGCAAGGAGGTGATGAGGCTTCATGGTTATGATGTTTTACTATGAAAAACAGAGACACATCATTATTATACAGAACACATAAACAATGAACAACAATTAGGACAATGATGTATCACTATAAAGGAGTGGGTAGGCCTACCACTAATACACCAGAGCACTAAACACCAAACACATTGCACACTATTCTCTAAGTTAACTTACTGCATTTTCCTGCTAAGTACATTATGTGCACTAGCTGCACATTACACACAATCCCCTCTTAAGTTTAAGGCAAGCAGGTGAACTAACATTAATTACATTTATCACAAGGCAATATAATGCAACATGAGATTCACAAATTGTCCACAGAACTCACTTCAATGATGCATAACCAAGGCCTGCTGAGACTCTAGACCAGGACAGAGGAGTTGTTGCTGCTGACAAACAATAACTGGAGGGACAGGCACTCAAGCAGTATTTATAGCAGGCCTCTAATGAGGAGTGAGTTAGGACAGGTGTGGTTAGGGTTTGAGAGTGAGTGAGAGCAGGTGAGGTGGGTGGAGCCAATCCATTGGAATAGGCCAGGGGGAGGGTTGTTGTCTAGTATGACTCTTTCTACAACTAGAGTCTAGAGAGGGTTGGTGTGTGCTAAGAACACTAGTGCCGAAAATAAAGGATCTACAAGCCCAACGCCTCGCCTTGTAGATGGGGTATTTTTGGGCAAAGAGATTTGATTTTAGAGGCGGAAAAAAAGCGGTCCCAAGTACAGGAACAACTTCAGTTCCGGTTTGACTAAGTCTAGAGAGGGTTGGCGTGGTTAAGGACACTAGTAGTGCACGACAACGACAGGCAGGTAGGTGGCGCTCACAGGTCCAGCAGCACCGTCCTGAGCGCGTCCTCCTCGCTCATCCTGATGGTGGCGATGGCGCCGTCGTTGAACTCGACGTGTATATGCGTATACAATGCATAACGTCATTAAAGTTATCTGTGGCGAGTTTTTTCACGCCACGGAGAAACAATGCAGTCTACAACCTCAAGTGATGTGAGGATGCGTAGCGGGTAGGGCCCAAAAGCAGACGAGGTACAGTAGGTAGAAGTATTCAAATCAAAGGATTTATTAAATAAACTGAGGTTTCCAAAAGCAGGGATACAGAACAGTAGGCATCAAGCACTAAACATAAACAATGGTGACATAGGTCTACGGACCAACAAGAACCCAGTGCAAACTCAGGACTTAAATAGACAGGGGATAACAGGACGCAGGTGAACTCAAACTACAACCAACACTGGGATTGGCTGGGGCACAACAGGACACAGGTGGAGAACAATTACAAATACATACTGGTGAGACAAGACAGGAAGCGATAACAACGCAGACAGGAAACAATACTACAAAATAAGAGTAAACAACATCAGGCCAAAAGGCAACAGAGTAACAACAATACAAATATACAAATAGAACCTGCAGTATGCAGAACATGCAGTAAGCACTTTAGGTCTAACCGGCCTAAAGCGTCCATGACCATAAAAGGGCATCAAGGTCTAAATAATAAAGTCATAGTCCACGGCCCGAGGAGAGGACCGTGACAAGTGATGATGAGCTGGTCATGGTTTTAGTGAATAATAAAAAATAAAAAGAATAGAAGTGTTTGGGTTAAAACCTAATATTGACCATGAGAACAGAAAGGGTGAGTTCAAAAGTACTATCCAGGAGCTCAAATTGTAGCACAGCCGTTCCATCAAACGGTGGTTCTGTGGCTCAAATGCAGAACAAATAATGGACCTTGACATGAAAAGGGTTGAAAACCAGTGTATGGGTTTCACTAGATGACTATTGGAGTACTTTGTGTTAGTAGGCTAGTGGTCGTGGACAACTATTAAAAGATACATTACATACTGAGTTAGAGTCTCACTGCAATAAGTATAAAGTGAAGCTTTTTGAGCTGACTTTTTTCCACAACAAACCACCACCTAAACCACCAACAACCATCACAGTGACCCCTGGCGTCACAAGATTCTACAGGTGACAAAGTTTGGTACTGCAAGCAGTCCTGCAGAAATCAAAACACGCACCCATGCATGCGCGTGCGCGCATGCATGGGTAATAATGTTGGCATACTTGTCAAACACAGCAGACAACATATCATGAGTAAAGGAAACAACGCCTCCTCCAATTGAGCGGCTTCCTATAATAGCTGATATTGAGCAGTACCTTGCTTATTGTTTGACCGTCCTTTTGGAGAGGCCGGCCGTTTAAAGGCCCCTCACAACCAACTTGTGCCCTAGGCTACCAAAGATAAAAAACAAAAGTGTACATCTGTAGCCTAGCTGAGAGATGGTCTGCTCTAGCTGATGATATTCTAGCACTTTGGAAGGCTTCCTCTAAGTTGTAATCAAAAGTACAGCCGACCTCGAGAATGAACACCTCCCTATGGTTTTCATTAACAACAATGACATCAGGGGTGTTAGCTGAAATGTTAGAGAACACAGAATCATCATTACACAGGTTAAACATGCTCGGCTTCACAGTAGAATGCTTATACAGCATGATGGAGGACCTGAAAGAGACCTGTAGAGTCCCTTGTATACAGTACATGTCACCCATTTAAGATGTGGGACATGGTTTCAGCTATTTGTTCATGACCATGATGTATACAGTGAGGAGCATGGTTGCACACACACACACACACACACACACACACACACACACACACACACACACACACACACACACACACACACACACACACACACACACACACACACACACACACACACACACACACACACACACACACACACACCCCTCTGAAGTAACACTTTGATCACATGACGTGATGGTATCATCAGTGAGATGTAATGAGGCTTGGATTAGAGGAGCGTCTGTGAGTTCAGTTTACAGAGGTTCCCGGTTTGATCCCTGACTCCTCCTGGCTTCATGTTGAAGTGTCCTTGAGCAAGGCACTGAACCCCTAACTGCTTCTGATGAATGTGAGAATGTGGAACACCTTAGTTTAACATTATTAAAAGTAAATCAATACTTAGAATAATAGAGTTTTACTGCAGCGTTCTAATCCAGTCCTATATTGCGCTGATCGCAGGGGTAGAGTGGCCGGGTAGAGTGAACTGGAAAACTGCAAGGTTCCCAGTTTGATCCCGGGCTGGGGCGCTCCCCTAGAGTTAGTGTCGAAGTGTCCTTGAGCAAGACGCTGAACCCTTAATTGCTCCCGATGAGCAGGTTGGTGCCTTGCATGGTTTCCTCCGCTAATCGGTGTATGAATGTGTGTGTGAATGGGTTAATGGCACAATCAATGTAAAGCGCTTCGGATAGAAGCGCTATATAAATGCACCATTTACAATTTACTGATCAGAGCAATGGTCTCTGGTTTACAATAGACAGCTGATTATGAAGACCAGGGCCATTCAGCAGGACAGTGCTCATCCACTCAATGCAGAGTATAGGATGTTGCCATCTGGCCGCCGTCTAGAGGCCTCTGGTGCTAGAAACAACAGGTATAAACACTCTTTTGTACCTGCCTCCATTCATGCAGCCAACGCTGCTAGGAACAGGTAAAGAATGATATGATGCTGTTGTTGATGATGATGATGACGATGATGATGACAATGGTGCACGAACAAGCACTTTATGCCAGCACTTTATATCGAAGCACTTTCTGGATGTAGCCTTTATTTAATTTTTTTATTGTCTTTCTATACTTGCACTAGAGCGCCCAGGTTTCTGTTTATGCTATGATGTCTCACGTCCTTGTTGTCCTGTACTGTCTGTATGTTTTAAACTACTACTACCTCTTTGCTGTAAACCTAATTGCCCTTTTGGGACACTAATAAAGACCTTGAACCTTGAACCTTGAACCTTGGTTGAGAGCAGTTGTTGACTTTGGGCGCACCCGTTTGTTCCATTTTAGACCTGTAGAGCAGCATTGTTTGACCGTCTGACAGGCATCTGAACACATGTATCCACTCCAACATGTATTATCTAACACACTAATAAATAATACCTGTGAAAATGTAAGATTTTATAAACTAATTTAAACAAACTGCTTTAACAATCATTCAGATGACATTGCAGATCTGGCTGCATTAGCTAATTGATAATGAACTTTAACCTTAAACCTCCCATCATGTCTCATCTGAAAGCTTTTAATTAATTACAACATTTTACTTTATAAACATATTTATTTGTTTCTGTCTTTCATTCTAACTGTTTTTCTTCAAAATTCACTACCATCGTCTCCCCGGAAACAGATGATGTAACACCATATCTTTAATCTGATTGGCTGATTCTTCTAAACTAAATAACGAGTCCTCCTTCATTCTCTTTCAGACTGCAGAACTTCTCTAGAGGTAAACATGTGTTTATTCTGATATGTTTATTCTGATCTGTTTATTCTGATCTGTTTATTCTGATCTGTTTATTCTGATCTGTTTATTCTCATCTATTAAATTCAGTTTAGTTTTGATCAGTGTTGATGAAGATTAAAGCCACCGTCCTCATCCTCTCCTCTGTACTTCATGTCAAAGCGATCCCAGGAAGTAAGTACATTATATTTATGTTATTATATAATATATACATTTATATCTACTGTTATTATATAAAACAAGATATGAACAATGCACAATACAAACAAATGACATGTCACACACACACACACACACACACACACACACACACACACACACACACACACACACACACACACACACACACACACACACACACACACACACACACACACACCTCTGAAGTAACACTTTGATCACATGACGTGATGGTATCATCAGTGAGATGTAATGAGGCTTGGATTAGAGGAGCGTCTGTGAGTTCAGTTTACAGAGGTTCCCGGTTTGATCCCTGACTCCTCCTGGCTTCATGTTGAAGTGTCCTTGAGCAAGGCACTGAACCCCTAACTGCTTCTGATGAATGTGAGAATGTAGAACACCTTAGTTTAACATTATTAAAAGTAAATTAATACTTAATAGAGTTTTACTGCAGCGTTCTAATTCAGTCCTATATTACACTGATCAGAGCAATGGTCTCTGAATTATGACCATATGAAGTGTTACAGACTGTGTAACACTTCACAGTCTGTAACAGTCTGTATAATCAATATATCCTGACGTTGGCTTCAGTCTACCGCACGCTTAGATCTCACGTCTGGTTGAGAGCAGTTGTTGACTTTGGCTACACCCGTTTGTTCCATTTTAGACCTGAAGAGCAGCATTGTCTGACCGTCTGACAGGCATCTGAACACATGTATCCACTCCAACATGTATATCTACACTAATACATAATTTTAGATTGTATAAACTAATTTAAACAAACTGCTTTAACAATCATTCAGATGACATTGCAGATCTGGCTGCATTAGCTAATTGAAAATAGCAGATCTACAAGCTCACAACACACGTTGTGAGCTTGTAGATCTACTATTTTCAAAATATAAGAGCGCTTCTACGAGAGCATTTTCGGGAGTTTGGACCGGCGCAGTAGCGCCGCTGTTATCTTTTCATGGCCACCGGGAGATTTAACCCACGGTCAAACACACACCAGCCTTCATCCATTAATGTTCTCTACAGGCTAGCTCTCATTAACGTGGCACAGGACTGGCCCGTCTGAGTCTCACTGGAGAGACTCATTCTGAAGTGATGAACTTTAACCTTTAACCTCCTATCATGTCTCATCTGAAAGCTTTTAATTAATTACAGCATTTTACTTCTATGAACATATTTCTTTCTTTCTTTGTTTTTCTGTCTTTCTGTCTGTCTGTCTTTATTTATTTATTTCATTCTAACTATGTTTTTCTTAAAAATTCCCAACCATCGTCTTCCCGTAAACAGATGATGTAACATCATATCTTTAATCTGATTGGCTGATTTATCAAAACTACAGAACGAGTCCTCCTTCATTCTATTTCAGACTTCAGAACTTCTCTTTCAGTAAACATCTGTTTATTCTGATGTGTTTATTCTGATGTGTTTATTCTGATGTGTTTATTCTGATGTGTTTATTCTGATGTGTTTATTCTGATCTGTTTATTCTCATCTTTTAAATTCAGTTCAGTTCTGATCAGTGATGATGAAGATTACAGCCACCCTCCTCATCCTCTCCTCTGTACTTCATGTCAAAGCGATCCCAGGAAGTAAGTACATTATATTTATGTTATTATATTAAAGATACTCTTATTATATAAAATATGCATTCATAGATGTAATCTTGTTATATATAATACATGTGTATTTATGTTTATATTATTAAACATATATTGTTTATAAATGAAATCTATATTGTTATTGATATAAATAAACATTATGTCTGTTGATTATATAGTGAATAACATACTGTTATATTGATATATCAAATATACATACAGTTTATTCATAGTGTTATTATTTATAATAACATTGGTAAGCGGTAGCTCAGCCTCAAGGCCCGAACCAACAGGCTTTGGATCAATTATTTTACACACATGCTGATTCTAACCTTTCATTATATTAAATTATCAGTGATGTAAAGTAACTAAGTACATTTACTCAAGCACTGTACTTAAGTACAATTTTACAAGCTCACAATGCGACGCATTGTGAGCTTGTAGATCTGCTATTTTCAAATGATTTTTATACATTTGAAAACGTGTGAAATGGGACATTCTGCATAATGAGTACTTTCTATTTTTATTACTTTAAGTACATTTTGATACCAATACTTTTGTACTTTTACTCAAGTAAATAAAAAATTCTGGACTTGTAACAGAGTATTTCTACATTGCAGTATTGATACTTTTACTTAAGTAAAACATTAGAGTACTTTTTCCACCACTGTATATTATATAACATTATATTATATAATGTTATGTTCACATCCTGAAATACATCATTATGAATCTGTTTCATAATATTATAAAAACATTTAAATGTTTGACAGGAAGATACTTCTAATATTCAACTTTAGAACCAAACATGACTGTTTAACATGATGATGATGATGATGATGAAGATGATTGTTGTTGAATTTAATGTCATCTTTGTTTTATTTCCAGTGTTCCATGAGAACATTCAACTCACTGGCTGTTCAGACACAGTTAAAGACTCATATAAAGAGTGGATGCAGGCACTGGATGGTGAAGTGATGCAGTACGCAGACTACAACAAAGGGAAGGTGGTGTATCCTCAGCCTCCGTTTGTAGATCACATGACCTGGCCAGGTTATGCATTCGCTGTGGGTCAGCAGCACCTCTGCAAAGGCAACCTGGACACCATTCTCACTGCCTTGAAGAAACCACCAGTGAAAGGTACATGAATACTATGAACACAATAGTTATTAACTAAAACTCTTGAATATATTTAACATTAATGAAAATGTTTAACCCATTCAATCCAGGAACACATATCTGTCATTTTAGATTTCTTTGGCTGTTCAAAAATACCAGATATACAAGCTCATAGCGCAGCACCAAGTGCCGCGCTATGAGCTTGTATATCTGCTATCTTTGAAAAAAAAAACATTAAACAAGTTTGAGAACCACAGATATTATAGCAACATACGTTCTCTTTTTTTTACTGTTAGGATTTAAAAGACATTTGTAGAATCTCCAGAATCAAAGATTTGAGTTACAAATGTTTGCTTTAAAAATATATATACATCCAAAGATTTGCGCAAACTTTCATGATTTTTCAAAAATAGCAGATCTACAAGCTTGCTGATAGCGCGGCACACACACACACACACACACACACACACACACACACACACACACACACACACACACACACACACACACACACACACACACACACACACACACACACACACACACACTTTAATTTCTTTATTTGGATTTTCAATTAAAATACATGAATCATGTCAAATCCAGTTAAAACAGTTACCATCAAAATATAACATGTCAAAATGTATTCATATTGTGATATTTCATGTCTCTCTCAAAATAACAACCTTTCTGTGAGTGTTATCTCTGTTATCCTGGAAATACATGATGGGGTCTGACAGACAGACAGACAGACAGACAGACAGACAGACAGACAGACAGACAGACAGACAGACAGACAGACAGACAGACAGAGTCCTTGTTTACTCAGCCACTGTAGAAAACTGGATAAATAGTGAAACAACACTTAACTGTTAGCTCAATTACATTGTATTTAAGATATTGAAAACATTTTAATGCCAGATTTAACATCCTGAACCTATTTTAGACTTTATGTAATGACATATTTGGCCCATGGGGGGCAGTTAGCCTAGTGTTGATATTATACAGATGATAATAAAACTGAGCATTAATTACATTTTTAATTGTCTATTTCCAGATGGATATGTGTTATATGATGCTGCCCGCTGTGTGTTTAACTCCAGTGAGCTGAAGGACATACAGTTCATATACTCAATGAATTTCGATGGTGATGAGATCCTCAGGTGGGACAGTAGAGTAGATCAGTGGGTTGGATACACTGAGTATGGTGTGAAGAACGCAGAGCGCGCCAATAAAGATCCTACACAACTGGCTTATTGGAGAGCACAACGAGAGGGAGCCTGCAAACACAACATTGAGCTCTACTACTCCTCTGTTCTGAACAAGAGAGGTGAGCTGATCTCAGAGCAGCACTCAACACTCATCACCTCATAAACTATAACATGACATCATAATAAATCATTCTATCATTCTATTCAAAGCAGATATAAAACCTCATAGCGGGTGCCGTGCTATGAGCTTGTAGATCTGCTATTTTTGAAAAATTGTGAAAATTATAATAAATATATTTTTAAAGTGAACATTTGTAACTCGAATCTTTGCTTCTGGGGGTCCCTGGAACAACATTTTTGACAAATGTTTGCTTTAAAAATATATATATTTAAAGATTTGCACACATTTTCACGATTTTTAAAAACATTGCAGATCTACAAGCTCATAGCGCGTCACTCGGTGCCGCGCTATGAGCTTGTAGTATGGTATATACAATAATAATAATAATAATAATGATAATGATAATGATGATGATAATAATAATAATAATAATAATAAGGGTAATAATAATAATAATAATAATAATAATAATAATAATGATAATAATAATCATCATCATCTTTTTTAGGAGTGGAGCCCAAAGTGAGACTGAAGTCAGAGACTCCCCCTCGTCGTGGTGAACACACTCACATGCTGAGGTGCAGCAGCTACGACTTCTATCCTAAAGTGATCCTGGTGACCTGGTGGAGAGGTCAAGAACCTTTGACCTCTGGTCTCTCCTATGCCGATGTGTCTGATGGAGACTGGTACTACCAGTACCACTCCTACCTGGAGTACACACCCAGGTACACACCTAACAGACAACTATACATAGAAATACACACCTCTACTGGTACTACCAGTACCACTCCTACCTGGAGTACACACCCAGGTACACACCTAACAGACACCTATACATAGAAATACACACCTCTACTGGTACTACCAGTGTGTGTGTGTGTGTGTGTGTGTGTGTGTGTGTGTGTGTGTGTGTGTGTGTGTGTGTGTGTGTGTGTGTGTGTGTGTGTGTGTGTGTGTGTGTGTGTGTGTGTGTGTGTGTGTGTGTGTGTGTGTGTGTGTGTGTGCGCGCGTGCGTGTCTGTCTATTACAGATCAGGAGAGAAGATCACATGCATGGTGGAACATCCCAGCCTGACCGCGCCTATCAAGATGGACTGGGGTCAGTTACTGTAATCTACTGTAATCTACTGTAATCTACTGTAGGCCTACTCTACTATAATTTAATGTAATCTACTGTAATGTGTTACACTACACTAAAACATGATCATCAGGTATTATGGTTATTCTAGGAGGAAGATCTTGTTCAAAAAGGTGTACAGAAAGTGTTCAAATTGTGTTTTTATGTGGACACGCCTCCAGTTCATTAAGTATACCTGGTTCTCACCTTAGCACCTCCTCCACCACCTTAGCACCTCCCACCTGAACCAGTCCCTCCGCCTCCTGTCCTAGTCCCTCCTCCTCCTCATGCCCACACCTGTTGTGTGATGATAATAAGAGGGATGCTATATGTCTACTGCGTCATTAAAGTGATGTTTTTCTATTGGCACGTTTGACCCTCAAGGTTTCAGCCTCCAGGAAGACACTCAAAATAGTCAGAGAAGACATTGAACACCATAAAAACATCACCAGGGGGCTTAATGAAGATCTATCAACCTCATAGACACATGAAAGACAGAAAAAGTGCAAAACCATGGCACCACCTCTTTAAGGGTTCAAGGATTCTTCTCTTTTTGAACCCGAAGATACATTTGTTTTGCAGAAAGGAAACACAGCAACCCAATTAAAAACAAGACACAATAATACAGACACCATAAATAAAAATCAATACAAATACATTAAAACATCCTAAAAAAAGTAACCATTCTAATAAGAAGGTCATGACAAGAGCCTCACCTACTTAGAGCTTAAGTGTCACGTCTAGATGAGGTTCATCATCTTTGATTACTAATGGCTGCAGGTACAAAGACATTCATAGAATTTATAGAATTTATAGAATTTATAGTATTTATAGTATTTATAGTATTTATAGTATTTATAGAATTTATTGAATTTACACATCAGGGTCAGAAGTTGCTGGAGTGAAGGAGCTGAAAGTGACTGTAAAGTATGAGAACAGTCCTGAGAGATGGAACTGGTCTTATATAAATGCTGCATTAATAAATCAATGGTAATGGTCTCGTGGTTAGAGTGTCTGCCCTAAGATTGGCAGACATTGGCAGCACTTGGTGCCACGCTACGAGCTTGTAGATCTGCTATTTTAGAAAAATTGTGAACATTTTTGCAAATCTTTGAATGTATACTTTTTTAAAGTGAACATTTGTAACTGTCAAATGTCTCAACAAATGTCTTAATGTTTCTGAAAAACTATTGTTGCTATAATATCAGTGGTTCTCTTCAAACTTTTTCTTGTCAAGGACCCTAACATTAGCTGAACATTAGCCATCAAAATATGTTGTTCCAGCCCTCCCCCCCGAAGCAAAGATTTGAGTTAAAAATGCTGTTTTAAAAGAAAATAGCAGATCTGCAAAGTCTTAAAAATAATGCTTATAGCTCAAATATAAAATGACACTGGTGATTCCATGCCAGAGTCAGTGAAGAACAAGGTGTTTTAATCTACTGTAATAATGTAATGTAATATAATGTAATATTTGTATTGTTAGATTTCTCCATGTCAGAGTCAGTGAAGAACAAGGTGGCCATGGGAGCATCAGGTCTGGTTCTGGGTCTGGTCATGTTCCTGTCTGGATTCATCTACTTCCAGTGGAAGAAACGAGGTGATTAGCATGTTTAATCAACAAGTTAATTAACATGTTTAATCAACATGTTAATTAACATGTTTAATTAACATGTTTCAACACGTTTAACTAAGATATTTCATTACAGTCAACTGTTATTGTGTTATTGTGTGTACATTTATGCATTGTATGGAGAAATACACACAAACATAGGATGTATTTGTGTGTGTATTTTAACTGTCTCTCTTCTTCTTCTATCAGGTCGTATTCTGGTGCCGACAACCAATGACGATCTTTAGACTCCTCCCACACACCCAGGTTCACTTCCTCTTCCTTTTTACTAAACTTTGTTTTTTTTGTTTTATGTATAAAAGTGTATAAAAGTATAAAACATACACAAATAAAACATGTCCTCTTGGTAAACGGTGTAGTTTGGACCATGAGGATTGATGTCTCCATGAATTGAGTACGTGGGGATCTCATTTGAAACAAGACATTTTGAGCGATCCATTTTAGCTGAACACAACATTTCAGTGAACTGAACCCAATGATTCAGTTCATTGAACACAACATTTCAGTGAACTGAACACAATGATTCAGTTCATTGAACACAACATTTCAGTGAACTGAACCCAATGATTCAGTTCATTGAACACAACATTTCAGTGAACTGTACCAATGATTCAGTTCATTGAAAACACTGATCATTCCATCACTAGCAGGATCAAAGACAGAACCTTATGGTCCAAAGGAGAGTGTAATACCAACTGAGCTGCCCTTCCATTCCATTCCATTCCATTCCAGTTATTTAGCAGACACTTGTATCCAAAGCGACATACAATAAGTACATTCAACATAGGTAGGGAACAAAACTACTAATCACCAGAAGTCCTAAGTGCATTTTCTGCTAAAACAAGCAACTAAGAGTATACCTAGCGCTAAGGTAAAAGTGCATATATATCAGCTACCTACTTTCTTAAACAGATGAGACACATAGCAAAATCAAATGAGCAAGAGATAAAACAAATAAGTGTATCGACTAAATAAGATCCAATAAAACAATAAAACAAGAGTTCGTACAACTAGTTAACAACAAGCAGACAAGGCGAAGAGGAAGGGTAGTGTTTCCTGAAGAGGTGGGTTTTCAGAGGTGGGTGACTCTGCTGTCCTGACATCAGTGGGGAGTTCATTCCACCACTGTGGGGCCAGAAAGGAAAAAAAGTCTTGACCGTGTAGATCGGCCAGAAGGACCCTTGAGTGACGAGGCAATCAGTCGCCCCGAGGTGGCAGACTGCAGTGGTCGGGCAGGGGTGTAAGCATCGACCATAGCCTGGAGGTAAGAAGGAGCTGTTCCTTTCACTGCCCTATAGGCTAGCACCAGGGTTTTAAACTGGATGCGAGCCGCTACGGGGAGCCATTGTAGAGAACGGAGAAGGATAGTTGTGTGGGAGAACTTGGGGCGGTTGAACACCAGACGAGCCGTAGCTTTCTGAACAAGCTCCAGGGAGACTTGTTCATGATCTATTAACTAGCATAGTTTTAAATCGTTAAATACTACAGCACATTTAGCAAGTTATGAATAATACATTAACTAATACTTTAGAAATGATTCATGTACTATTATAAGGGAAGGTTGTTCTAAAGTGTTAACATGTTCACACAGTTAATACCTTCTGATTCTTATTGGTTTATTGTCTTTTCACAGAACACCTGGGTGTGTTTTCAGAGAAGCAGAGAGTCATCACTGCCCCTGGTGGAGAGAGGAGGCAATACATGTGTGTTCATTCAGCTTTTAAATAATCATAACAGCAGCACAATGATGACATCATCAACCTTTTTCACAAATGTGTCCTTTAAATAGATACAGAAACCTAGATACCTCATTGGCCTCTGCAGTTCGTTGGAGCAACTCGTATCGCGGCCGCCATTTTCGCGTAGGAAAACGGACACTCAAAGTGACTACTGGCCAATCACAGCGCTCACAGCGCGTTGACTACTGGCCAATCACAGTGCGTCTTTTCTAAGATTTGTCAGAATCTAGTTGTCCCGCCCCCACTTGCCTCTGATTGGCCTACCGAACGCCCCCTTCTGTGACACACACGGAAGCTTCAGGGAAGCTTTCCTACGCTAAAATGGCCCCCGTGATACCAATGCCTCAGAGCCGAAGGAGGCGTCTACCTTTATATGTCTATGCTTTAAACAAGTGGACAACTATTAAAATGTAGTAGACGTGAATGCCTGACAGGGCTTCCTGTTATGACCGCCTACCTCGTTTGTGTTTTTTGTGTTTTTTGTGTTCCTCTGAACCCTGTTGAAGGGCCTGTTGCAGCCAATGTGATTGTGGTTTACTAGGTGTATGAAGTTGCTGTGATATTGTGAAGGTGCTGTGACATTACTGATTGACCTGGGCATACAGTAGGCGGGGCTTCAGCCTATTTGGGGGCTCAGCCTATGTGGGGGTGTCACAGGTGCACAGCATTAGGGAATCACAGAGGGAAACCATACAGTTTTTCAACCGTGTGTGTTTCTGTTTGTTTTCAGTTTGTTTTGAGTTATTTGGGGTTTATTTTCTTATCACAGTTAGTTGTTTAGTTTTCCATTAAACACCCGGCTTTGTTTATGCTGTTATCATCCTGCTTCAAAATAAACATTTTAAATGCACTCAAAGAGAAGACCTGAGTTACTGTCAACACCACGCGTTGGAAAAGCTTCACACCATATCCCTCACTGGACATTATTTGTTGTTCTTCTGCCTTTACAGGGCCTTTATGCTGAAAATATATTTAATACAATTATTTGTTGTTGGGCTGCCTTTACAGGGCCTTTATGCTGAAAAGATATTTAATACAATTAAAACATACTTAAATGACATAAAACATACAGGGGTTCCCATGGAAATAGGGAAACCTTTCCAAATAGCGAAAAAGCTCTAGATATACCGTAATAAATAGACAGACAGACAGACGATGGAAAGATAGACAGAATCCTCTCCTTTCCAGTTGCCTCCTGGCGCCCCCTGCCGGCTTGGCGACCACATTGAGGGGGTCCCAGGTGGTGACAGTAAAGGGACAATTTAAGGACTTTTAAAACCTCTTTAATACCTTAAAGGATCTACACCATGAATTTAAAAAATAATATTTAATGTCATATTGTTTATGTCCCTCAAACGTTTTTCAAAAGGTTTGAGCCTAAATCAAGCCTCAGATATACTCATTCTGACTAACTTCTCTCTGGCTTATAAAGCACTTTCACCTGCAATACCACATTGTCCTGTTTGGCACGGGGCACTATTGAGCCAGTTTGTATGCATGTTATCTCCTGGTTCTGTGTGGAAAAAGTTTTTAAAAAAGAAAGAAAAATAAATAGATTTATTTTTTTGGTTGGAACTGAAAAACGGGAGGGTTTGCACCCTGACGTGACATCACGTCAGGGTGCAAATCAGTTTGGCCTGTTTTGAGACAATTTACAGAAAACCCCAGATTTGCTGTGAAAGCCTGAGTGTTCAAACTGGGGTATTTTTGGGGATAGAAGAGAGGTAGGGGAGACCAAAAACACACAAAAAATAAGTTAAAATTCATGGTGTGGTCCCTTTAAAAAATGTAATGAGATAAGAAAAAAGATCATTACTGTATCAAAGGTTATCAACAAACTATACTATAAAATCTGCTAAAAAATATTGGACAAATTGTCAATTCATTTAAGAAAAAGGCAAAAACATTGAAAATAGTCGATCTACAAGCTCACAACGCCTCGCAACCTGAGGCGTTGTGAGCTTGTAGATCGTCTATTTTCACAATATTTATCTGTGGAACTGAGTCAAACAAATGTAATGCCTCAACTTCTACAATTCCAATCACTTGGGGGGTCCCATTTCAAACACGATTATTTGGGGGGTCCCCAGTTCAAATATGATTTTGGGGGGTCCCCAGTTCAAATATGATTATTTTGGGGGGTCCCCAGTATTTTGAGGGGTTGTATGTGCAGCAGATACATTACATACTGAGGAAGAGTCTAACTGCAATAAGTATAAAGTGTAGCTTTTTGAGTTGACTTTAGTTGCTTCATTTTCCATAACAAACCACCAACAACCATCACAGCGCCCCCTGGCGTCACAAGATTCTACAGGTGACAAAGTTCGGTGCTGCAAGCAGTCCTGCAGAAAACCGCACGCGCACGCTTAAAAAAAAAAGTCCAAATTGTTAGATTATATAGATATATTTCCCCATAACATGTTGGACATTATTCCAACACAGGCTGAGCTTGAACACTGATGTTCTTGTTGTAACTTTATACCATCTAAACAAGTGGTTCTCAACCTTTTCAGGCCATGACCCCCCAAAATAATCATATTTGAACTGGGGACCCCCCCCACCCTGATAAGCACTTGGAATGTAGGAGTTAAGGCATTACATTAATTTTGACTCTAGATACAAAGTTGTGAAAATAGCATGTTGTGAAAATATTGTTGTGAAACCATTTGTTACGGCCCCTTTAACCTTGGCTCCAACACTCAAGGGACCACAACATAATAAAGGACATAGTCAGGTTTCACACTAAATTGAAGGTTTATTTTTCAATATAACGAACATCAAGTGTACGTTTTTAATACACCATGAAATACTGATTAATTAAGGCAACCTCAAGAGTAACAGTGAACCAATAGAAACCTGGCTAAAGTCCTAACCAAACAAAAAGGTGATGGGCTGGCCAAACTGAAAAGTGGAGAGTCTGGTGAGCCAGGCACTGTGTGCCCGTCGCCTCACCAGACTCCCATAAACTACCAAAACATATACTAAAACTAAACTAACCAGTAACGAGAGAACAAATAATACTTACAACCAGCCCATCAGAAATGAAATAAAGAACTACAAAACTACTATGGGATCAAAACATTGGTGTTGACTGCTGGGGTGCTGAGGAGCTTCTGAATGCTGGCTACAGCTCCTGTTTTATAGACCTGGCCCTAATCACACATGAAGCACAGCTGTTTTATAGACCTGGCCCTAATCACACATGAAGCACAGCTGTTTTATAGACCTGGTCCTAATCACACATGAAGCACAGCTGTTTTATAGACCTGGTCCTAATCACACATGAAGCACAGCTGTTTTATAGACCTGGTCCTAATCACACATGAAGCACAGCTGTTTTATAGACCTGGTCCTAATCACACATGAAGCACAGCTGTTTTATAGACATGGTCCTAATCACACATGAAGCACAGCTGTTTGATAGACCTGGCCCTAATCACACATAAAGCACAGCTGTTTTATAGACCTGGTCCTAATCACACATGAAGCACAGCTGTTTTATAGACCTGGTCCTAATCACACATGAAGCACAGCTGTTTGATAGACCTGGCCCTAATCACACATAAAGCACAGCTGTTTTATAGACCTGGTCCTAATCACACATGAAGCACAGCTGTTTTATAGACCTGGCCCTAATCACACATGAAGCACAGCTGTTTTATAGACCTGGTCCTAATCACACATGAAGCACAGCTGTTTTATAGACCTGGTCCTAATCACACATGAAGCACAGCTGTTTTATAGACCTGGCCCTAATCACACATGAAGCACAGCTGGGAATGGGAGGAGCAGTCAGAGCACTCCCAGGTGAGTGACAGGTGTCTAGCCAGACCAGGGCAGCAGAGCCAGCAAGGCAGGGTAGACACTACACACAGGACAAATAAGCATCAGTGAACACATAAGCAAAGAAAGACTATAGACTGAGGTGTGAATATGTGCTAGCACATAACACCATTGTTGTGAAAATAGCTGATCTACAAGCTCGCGTTGTGAGCTTGTAGATCTGCTATTTTCACTTTTTTTTTTCACAGTATAAGTGTATACAGGGGATCTGTGCATTCATAAAGTTACAATGTAAGGACTTTTAAGATCTTTTTAATACCAAATTGGCCAAATATTACCTAAGAAAGAGGCAAACATTGTGGAGAATAGCCGATCTACAAGCTCACAACGCCTCACTTAGTTTAGTTCTATATAGTTCGTCTATTTTCACAATATTTATATGTGGAACCGAGTCAAACCCCAGAGTACAACATGTATTTGTTTTTATATTCTTATGTTAAGTATATCATGTTTATTGTCTCCGCCAGGCCGAAAGGCATGGCGAGAGAGTATGTTTTGCCCCCTGTCCGTCCGTCCGTGTGTCCGTGTGTGTGTCCGTGTGTCTGTGAACAGCTAATCTCTGGCACCGTTGGCTTGATCTCAGCGAAACTGTGCACACAAACTCCCTGGATGCCAGAGCAGAACCTCTGCTCCAAATTTTTCACATGGGCCTTTTATAGCGCCACCAGGAGGCCGATTTGTGCAAAACACATTTTTGAACAGTACTCCTACAGATTTTGGCCAAAAATCCCCCAAATCGGTACACAGTATCTCTATAGTCATTAAAAGAAACGGCTCATTTCTGATTTTTCATATTCCATCCCGATTGGCAAAAATTGTCTTTCAAAGTTTGCAGGAGTACTCCGTTTCGAACAAAATGCCTCAAATCATGAACACAGCATGCAATTTCTGTGAAATTTTGCACACACATTCCCATTAGGCCGAGGAAGAAATGCCATTTGAAAATGTTCAAATCAGCCTCATGGTGGCGCTGTAACAGGCCGATTCGTGTTTTTACCTATAACTGCACCGATCAGTGTAAAACTTTGTATGCACACTCTCTAGAGGCCAAGGAAAAACCTTTGCCCTGGATTTTTCACATTTTCCTTTTATAGCGCCACCAGGAGGCAGACTTATGTAAAACACATTTTTTGATATTAAGCCTTCAGATTTGATCCAAATTTCACGCAAATCGGTACACATGATCTTTATAGTGATGTGATCAAGACGGATCTGTTTGATTTTTCATATTCCATCCTGATTGGCTAACATTGACATGTAATGTTTGCAGGAGTGGCCCGTTTTGAACAAAATGCCGCAAATCATGAACGCAGTGTCCGATTGCGGTGAAACTTTGAATGCACATTTGCACTACGTTGAGGAACAAATGCCACCCTTTTAACATTGGCCTGTAGCGCCACCAGCAGGTCAAATTTAGCAAAACACATTTTTAGAACAAAATATCTCAAATCATGCATGCAGTGTCCGATTGCTGTGCACGGCCTAGGAATAAATGGCACCCTTTTCACATTGGCCTATTATAGCGCCACCAGGAGGCCATAATAACCTACCTGACCTGGCGGAGACCTGTGCTCCGAGGAGCACTTTTTCTAGTTTGATGTATTATTTTGTCTTTTAACAGTGTTCAAAATAAAACAATCAATCAAATTTCACCGTACCAGTCTGCCACAGACCCATAGGGACTAAATCATTCTTTCAGAAATGGAGATTTAATGTTTTTTCAAGAGCAGCTCATTTAATTTGTCAACTTATTTTATCAAATCACACAAGAATTGTTAAAAAAAAAAAAAAAAAAAAAAAGAAGGGGGAAAAAAGGTCATCAGAATCCATTTTATTGGCCTGTGTTTTTACACAAACATACAGTGACTGGTTGGCTGTTGGCTGGCTTCACACAAACATCACAGCAAAGTAAGGATTAATATTATAGCTGAAACTGAAAATCAATCTAAAGTAGAAAGAAGTATGAATGTGAATTTGAAACACTTTGATTTGATTCGTTTTTCAAACATAAATCAAGTCAAAGTTTGATTTGAAACGTTTTCCAAATGAGCCTCTCTGCAAGCTGACAACACGTCACATTGTGAGCTTATAGATTGACTATGTTTGAACCCATTAAGACCGGAACACATCCATGTCATTTTAACATTTCTTTGGCAATTTTTTAAATTGTGAAAATCTTTTGTAACTCAAATCTTTGCTTCTGGCGATTCTACAAATATCTTTTTGACTTATTTTGCTATAATATCAGTGGTCCTCAAACGTTTTTCATGTCAAGGACCACGCATCTCAAAATATGTTGTTCCAGGGACCCACAGAAGCAAAGATTTGAGTTACAAATGTTCTCTTAAAAAAAAAAAAAAAAAGGATTTCCACACATTTTCATGATTTTTCAAAAATAGCAGATCTGCTATTTTTGATAGTATAAAATAATGGTTAAAACGTGGTTACACAGATGTGTATCTTAATGTTTTAATGACATTACCAAAATGCCAGGTCTGAAGTGGTTAAAAATCAACACAGATTGGCTGCAAACACCGACGTCATAAAAAAACATTTCCTCATGGCCGATAGTTCTACGAAGAATGACTCTTCCTCACTTCCAGAATAAGTAGTTCTCAATGATCATAATGGTATTAAATGAGGGTCTGTGGTCTATCAAACTGGGGGTCCTTGAATCACTGCTGTAGCTGTAAAAAAAAATCTTCTCTTATGGGGGTCCCTGGCGTATGTTTTCAAATGGGTAATATGTGTCAGTTTAAATTAGGGGTCCTTGACATGAAACAGTGTGAGAAACACTGCCTTCAGAGATCAGGGTACATGTGGACCAGCAGGGGGCAGTATGACACACAGTGGGTAATCACACATAACAGTTTATCCAAAGCCTGGTCATAATTATGTAACATAAAACCAGTGGTTCTCAAAGTGGGGTCAGGGGACCCCCAGGGGTCCTTGAAGGGGTTCCCAGGGGGTCCCCAGCAAAATGTGTTAATATAGCATCAAACTCAGTTTAAGGACTTTAAACCCAGATACAGCTATTAAAAAAAAGAATAATAATAATCTGGTAAAGAATAGGAATATTTTTAGAAATTAGAAATACTTGAACAACACATATCTTCTATGGGGGTCCCTGGCATAAATATTCTCAGATAGGGTTCCGCAGACATACATTCGGGGTCCATGACAAGACAACGTTTGAGAACCTTAAAGTGGCATAAAGGGCCGTGATGGAAGCCAGTAACGATGGGTGACCACTCCAGCTATGGGTTTGACCACTCCAGCTATGGGCTTGTTCATGTAAAACGTTGGGATGAATTTAAACAGCAAAAAGAAAGAAAAAAAAAACTCATGAAAATAATAATACTCGTTGGATTTGGCAAACAGCAAATAGGCAACATTCACAACAATATTTACACGATCCCTTCCTGATCCAGGGATACATTTAATTTAAAAAGCATGAAAAGGAAAACAATTATCTTTTTTTTTTTTTCAAAATACATTTCTAAAGCAAAAGAAGGCATGTAGCATAGCGTTAGCCTAGTGTTAAAACATGGGGATAAAACATGTTTCAAAGCATCATGAGTTCCTCCCCAAGCTCTCCCAAACACTCTTAAAGGCAAGTGATTTATTTTCTTTCTTTTTTTGTGTTTACTAAAGACCTGGAGAGACAGACCGGTTACTGTTAAAGGACAACTTTGTTTTTTTACAACTAAGGTTTATGTTTTAGATTGTAATTCATTTCATATTAATATTTTTTTTACAGTGGGCGGGGCATTCTGTCCGGTGGCTAAATATGTCTTTTTTTACACAATAACCCGGTGTTTTCTTTATTATTTACAGTAGCTCTTCTAGCCCTCAATAACTCACATCTGGCCATCAAAGACCACAGGACCTTTTTTATTGTGTAAAAAATACACATTTTGCCACCTGACAGAATGCTAAAACTATAGAAAGCAGTAAATGAAAAAAAAAAACACTCATCTTTTATTTACTTTAATTACATCTAAAATATAAACCTTGGTTGTAAAAAAACAAAGTTGTCCTTTAACACACTCTATAGCAATGATCACTATCACAATATAGAGATAATTTACACTTTATTTTAACAAAAGAATATCACTTACTGCACCTTTAACTACTTCAACCCTCGTGTCCCTATTCTGGTGGCAAAAACACTCAGCAAAAATAACCAGACCTATAAGCTCACAACACGTCACAAATGTGACTCACTGTGAGCTTGTAGATCGGCTGTTTTGGGTGAACAGATTCAGTATACAGAGGGAAAAAATAAAGTACGGGAACAATTAGCCAGAAATAGCAGATCTACAAGCTCACAATGCGTCGCAAGGCGACACGTTTCTTGTGAGCTTGTAGATCGGTTATTGTTGGCAGAGATTTGGGGCCCTACCTCGCCTTTACCCCGTATGCCTAAACATTTAATGCCATTTTATACTATTTTGAAAAACATAAATAAAATAGTTCAAATAGCCGATCTACAAGTTCACAACGTGTCGGTTATTTTCACTATTTCACAAATTAGTAAAAAAAAAAAAAAAAAAAAAGCCTTAAAATGGCTAAACGTTTTAGGCTTTTTAAGACCGAGAAAGCATCTGTGTCATTTTAACATTTCTTTGGATATTCAAAAATAGCAGATCTACAAGCTCATAGCACGGCTATGAGCTTGTAGATCTGCTATTTTTGGAAAAGTCGTGAAACTGATTGTAGCAACTTTTTCAAAAAAACTGTTAGGATTTAGAAGACATTAGAATATCCCAGAAGCAAAGATTTGAGTTACAAATGTTTCCTTTGAAATATGTATATATATATTCAAAGATTTACACAGATTTTCACGATTTTTCAAAAATAGCAGATATACAAGCTCATAGCGTGGCACGGAGTGCTTGTATGAGCTTGTATATCTGCTATAGCCCTAAGAAATCTAAAAAGGACACAGATGCGTGCCCGGCTTTAATGGGTTAAGGCAACGGCAAGATATGGCCCTTGGTGTAGAGAGAGGACACAAAACAGTCCAAGTACAGAGACCACCTCAGGTCCAGGTTTTACTAGTAGAAGATAGTTGTGGTATTGGTTCACAGGGTATTGAACATCACCATGGTACAGGTTTTACTAGTAGAAGATAGTTGTGGTATTGGTTCACAGGGTATTGAACATCACCATGGTACATCGGTCACAATGCATGACAACTGAGTTCTGTTAAAGCCATTTATTTTCCATTGCACACATGAGCATTTGGTAATGAGCAAGGAGGTGATGATGCTTCACGGTTATGATGTTTTACTATGAAAAACAGAAACACATCATTATTATACAGAACACATAAACAATGAACAACAATTAGGACAATGATGTATCACTCTATGGAGGAGTGGGTAGGCCTACCACTAATACACCAGAGTACTAAACACCAAACACATTGCACAATAGTCTCTAAGTTAACTTACTGCATTTCCTTGCTAAGTACATTATGTGCACTAGCTGCACATTACACACAATCCCCTCTTAAGTTTTCAAGGCAAGCAGGTGAACTAACATTAATTACATTTATCACAAGGCAATATAATGCAACATAAGATTCACAAATTGTCCACAGAACTCACTTCAATGATGCATAACCAAGGCCTGCTGAGACTCCAGACCAGGACAGAGGAGTTGTTGCTGCTGACAAACAATAACTGGAGGGACAGGGACTCAAGCAGTATTTATAGCAGGCCTCTAATGAGGAGTGAGTTAGGACAGGTGTGGTTAGGGTTTGAGAGTGAGTGAGAGCAGGTGAGGTGGGTGGAGCCAATCCATGGGAATAGGCCAGGGGGAGGGTTGCTGTCTAGTATGACTCTTTTCTACAACTAGAGTCTAGAGAGGGTTGGTGTGTGCTACGAACACTAGTGCCGAAAATAAAGGATCTACAAGCCCAACGCGTAGCCTTGTAGATGGGGTATTTTTGGGCAAAGAGATTTGGTTTTAGAGGTGGGAAAAAAACGGTCCCAAGTACAGGAACAACTTCAGTTCCGGTGGTTAAGGACACTAGTAGTGCACGACAACGACAGGCAGGGGGCGCTCACAGGTCCAGCAGCACCGTCCCGAGCGCGTCCTCCTCGCTCATCCTCCTCGCTCATCCTGATGGCGGCGATGGCGCCGTCGTTGAACTCGACGTGTATATGCGTATACAATTCATAACGTCATTAAAGTTATCTGTGGCGAGTTTTGTCACGCCACGGAGAAACAATGCAGTCTACAACCTCAAGTGATGTGAGGATGCGTAGCGGGTAGGGCCCAAAAGCAGACGAGGTAGGTAGAAGTATTCAAATCAAAGGATTTATTAAATAAACTGAGGTTTCCAAAAGCAGGGATACAGAACAGTAGGCATCAAGCACTAAACATAAACAATCGTGACATAGGTCTACGGACGAACAAGAACACAGCGCAAACTCAGGACTTAAATAGACAGGGGATAACAGGACGCAGGTGAACTCAAACTACAATCAACACTGGGATTGGCTGGGGCACAACAGGACACAGGTGGAGAACAATTACAAATACATACTGGTGAGACAAGACAGGAAGCGATAACAACGCAGACAGGAAACAATACTACAAAATAAGAGTAGACAACATCAGGGCAAAAGGCAACAGAGTAACAACAATACAAATATGCAAATAGAACCTGCAGTATGCAGAACATGCAGTAAGCACTTTAGGTCTAACCGGCCTAAAGCGTCCATCATGACCATAAAAGGGCATCAAGGTCTAAATAATAAAGTCAAAGTCCACGGCCCGAGGAGCGGACCGTGACAAGTGATGATGAGCTGGTCGTGGTTTTAGTGAATAATAAAAATAAAAAGAATAGAAGTGTTTGGGTTAAAACCTAATATTGACCTTGAGAACAGAAAGGGTGAGTTCAAAAGTACTATCCAGGAGCTCAAATTGTAGCACAGCCGTTCCATCAAACGGTGGTTCTGTGGCTCAAATGCAGAACAAATAATGGACCTTGACATGAAAAGGGTTGAAAACCAGTGTATGGGTTTCACTAGATGACTATTGGAGTACTTTGTGTTAGTAGGCTAGTGGTCGTGGACAACTATTAAAAGATACATTACATACAGAGGAAGAGTCTCACTGCAATAAGTATAAAGTGAAGCTTTTTGAGCTGACTTTTTTCCACAACAAACCACCACCTAAACCACCAACAACCATCACAGTGACGCCTGGCGTCACAAAATTCTACAGGTGACAAAGCTTGGTACTGCAAGCAGTCCTGCAGAAAACAAAACACGCACCCATGCATGCATAGATGCGCGCGCACGCACACACACACACACACACACACACACACACACACACACACACACACACACACACACACACACACACACACACACACACACACACACACACACACACACACACACACACACACACTCACTCACTCACTCACTCACTCACTCACTCACTCACTCACTCACTCACTCACTCACTCACTCACTCACACACACACACACACACACACACACACACACACACACACACACACACACACACACACACATATTTGAAATATTTATTTATGTCCACATAAACAGAAGTACAAGAATGCCTTGTACAAAGAACATAAACACTGCCAGCACAGTCAGTTAATGGGATAACAGCCAGTTACAAAGTGTATATAAGGCAGAAAGAACATTGTTACATACAATAATGTTGGCATACTTGTCAAACACAGCAGACAAAAATCATGGGTAAAGGAAACAACGCCTCCTCCAAATTGAGCGGCTTCCTATAACAGCTGATATTGAGCAGTACCTTGCTAATTGTTTGGCCCTCCTTTTGGAGAAGCCGGCCATTTGAAGGCCCCTCACAACCTACTTGTGCCCTAGACTACCAAAGATAAAAAACAAAAGTTTACATCTGTAGCCTAGCTGAGAGATGGTCTGCTCTAGCTGATGATATGTTAGCACTTTGGTTAGGAAGGCTGTAATCAAAAGTACAGCCGACCTCCCTATGGTTTTCATTCTAGACCTGCGGAGCAGCATTGTCTCACCATCTGACAGGCATCTGAACACATGTATCCACTCCAACATGCATTATCTAACACACTAATAAATAATCCCTGTGAAAATATAACATTTTATAAACTCATTTAAACAAACTGCTTTAACAGTCATTCAGATGACATTGCAGATCTGGCTGCATTGGCTATTTGAAAATAGCAGATCTACAAGCTCACAACACGCGTTGTGAGCTTGTAGATCTGCTATTTTCAAAATATACAAGCGATTCTACGAGAGCATTTTCGGGAGTTTGGACCAGTGCAGTGGCGCCGCTGTTATCTTTTCAAGGCCACCGGGAGATCAGACATTTAACCCACGGTCCAACACACACCAGCCTTCATCCATTAATGTTCTCTACAGGCTAGTTCTCATTAACGCGGCACGGGACTCACCCGTCCGAGTCTCACTGGGAAATAGGAATATCCTACATGACTGCTTTATTTTTGTGTAACTTAAACGCGCACTGCTTGGTATGGGTTATGTGGTGATGTGGTATCATAATCTGTCTTTCATGTAAGCTTCTAGCCTACTTGATTGACAAAGATTGTACTATTACGCAGTAGGGCTTGCAAGTGTGTGTGTGTGTGTGTGTGTGTGTGTGTGTGTGTGTGTGTGTGTGTGTGTGTGTGTGTGTGTGTGTGTGTGTGTGTATGTGTGTGTGTGTGTGTGTGCATACGCGGGCCATAGTGTTTAACACAGTGTATTGTAACACTGTGTTACATAGACTGTCTATAATGAATGTACTTTTAATAAAGTGTAACAGTGTGTAATACTGTATAATCTGTGTAACACTACTGTAGTTGCTCCATATGTGTGACATTCACTTTGTTGAGCAGCCGTGTTGATAATGAACTTTAACCTTAAACCTCCCATCATGTCTCATCTGAAAGCTTTTAATTAATTACAACATTTTACTTTATAAATATATTTATTTGTTTCTGTCTTTCATTCTAACTGTTTTTGTTCAAAATTCACTGCCATCGTCTCCCCGGAAACAGATGATGTAACATCAAATCTTTAATCTGATTGGCTGATTCTTCTAAACTAAATAACGAGTCCTCCTTCATTCTCTTTCAGACTCCAGAACTTCTCTTGAGGTAAACATGTGTTTATTCTGATCTGTTTATTATGATCTGTTTATTATGATGTGTTTATTATGATGTGTTTATTCTGATCTGTTTATTCTGATCTATTAAATTCAGTTTAGTTTTGATCAGTGTTGATGAAGATTACAGCCACCCTCCTCATCCTCTCCTCTGTACTTCATGTCAAAGCGATCCCAGAAGTAAGTACATTATATTTATGTTATTATATAATATATACATTTATATCTACTGTTATTATATAAAACCAAATATGAACAATGCACAATACACACACACTCACACACACACACACACACACACACGCACACACACACACACACACACACACACTCACACTCACGCACACGCACACGCACACGCACACGCACACGCACACACAAACACACAAACACACACACACACACACACACACACACACACACACACACACACACACACACACACACACACACACACACACACACACTTACCTCTCATGTGACACTTTGATCACATGACCAGTGTGTTTTTAAAGACATTTGATGGTTTCAGCAGTGAGATGTAATGAGGCTTAGATTGATGTTTAATGAACATGAACAGCATTTTACCAGCGACGCTGAAAACACACACACACACACACACACACACACACACACACACACACACACACACACACACACACACACACACACACACACACACACACACACACACACACACACACACACACCTACCTCTCATGTGACACTTTGATCACATGACCACTGTGTTTTTGATGGTTTCAGCAGTGATATTTAATGAGGCTTGAATTGATGTTGAACATGAACCAGCAACGCTGAAAACACACACACACACACACACACACACACACACACACACACACACACACACACACACACACACACACACACACACACACACACACACACACACACACACACACACACACACACACACACACCCACACACACACACACACACACACACACACACACACACACACACACACACACACACACACACACACACACACACACACACCCCTCTGTAACACTTTGATCACATGACGTGATGGTATCATCAGTGAGATGTAATGAGGCTTGGATTAGAGGAGCGTCTGTGAGTTCAGTTTACAGAGGTTCCCGGTTTGATCCCTGACTCCTCCTGGCTTCATGTTGAAGTGTCCTTGAGCAAGGCACTGAACCCCTAACTGCTTCTGATGAATGTGAGAATGTAGAACACCTTAGTTTAACATTATTAAAAGTAAATTAATACTTAATAGAGTTTTACTGCAGCATTCTAATCCAGTCCTATATTACACTGATCAGAGCAATGGTCTCTGAATTATGACCATATGAAGTGTTACACACTATGTAACACTGTGTTACATAGACACTGTGTCTATAATTCATTTTCTTGTAATAAAGTGTAACACTGTAAACTGTTTTTCATCAAAATTCACTACCATCGTCTACCCGGAAACAGATGATGTAACATCATATCTTTAATCTGATTGGCTGATTCTTCTAAACTAAATAACGAGTCCTCCTTCATTCTCTTTCAGATTGCAGAACTTCTCTTGAGGTAAACATGTGTTTATTCTGATCTGTTTATTCTGATCTATTAAATTCAGTTCAGTTCTGATCAGTGATGATGAAGATTACAGCCACCCTCCTCATCCTCTCCTCTGTACTTCATGTCAAAGCGATCCCAGGAAGTAAGTACATTATATTTATGTTATTATATTAAAGATACTGTTATAAATCTACTCTTCCTACTATAATTCTAGTAACCTGACGGTGGGTGGATGGGGTCCTGGGTCTCCGATCAAACTGCACATGCGTCGTTGTGCCAGGTTTCGCGAGAGAAACAAGCAACGAGGTCTATGAAAACGAGGCCAAACCAAACGAACCCTATACCACCAACATTGGCCCTACAGCACTTACAGTACGCCGACATGGCAACACCGAGACCCCGCCCACTCTCTGACTGTCTACAATTCTTTCTGTGGAAAGTAAACACACCAGACGGCCCCGGCGCCGCGGCCGCCATTGAAATCAGCAGCTCGCTCGCTTCACACAGCTCACGCACAGTTACCTCCTAAATGCTGAAATAAGCACACATTTCGAACCAATGTGGTAATATTCTCACACAAACAAGCCCAACTTACATTTCTGTCCATTACAAATGTCACAAGACACGAAGGAGACGAGGCAGCGGCCCCGCGGAAGTCGCGGCCTAGCGCAAGCATAAGCCTCGCCTGGGAGTGGGGCCTTTACCCCAACATCGCCGCGCCGCCCGACGGATGTCGGCGCGCTGCCACCCGCGACGTCCCGCGCCATGTAAACAAACTACCGGTTGTTGCTAATACTGTCTAAAGCATGTATGTGAATGCTTATGTCCAATACTGTGTTGCCGTTAGTTGGGTTTAAGCCAACAGCTGCCTATAATGGGCCGTCAGTGTGGAGCTAAGCCACGGGTAGCGTTAGCATGCGGCTAACGTTAATGTTACACAACGCAGCTGTCGTCACTCAAACGGCTACGTTAAACATCTTATCAACAACCTGTATGAACGTTAGTGTGGTCAATGTCATCAATGCTAACTAATTAGCCCGTTGAACAGTGTTATTTTGGGGACTTTGGTGGGTTTCTGTGACACAATGTCACGATGTAGCAACTCACAGTGTTATGTCACACGCAATTGAATAGCTTAGCACTTCCGGTCGTTCCTTCACAATAAAGGTTGCAATCAATTGAAAATAGCCGATCTACACGCTCTCAATGCGTCGCGATACACACAATATACACATCTTTACAAAACAGCTGATCTACAAGCTCAAAACAACTCGCAAAGCCACACGTCCACCGTCAGGTTACTAGAATTATAGTAGGATACACACACGCCCGTGGAGAGGGGTGACCGCGGGCCGGGGGTGGGGGGGAGAAACCGCGCGACAGGACGTGCATTAACCCCAAATTTGCAACTGGGTAGCGTTAGCAATTAGCATGCGCCACGCTAATGTTAACCAACGCTGCTGTCGTCACTCAAACGGCTACGTCAAACATCTTATCAACAACCTGTATGAACGTTAGTGTGGTCAATGTCATCAATGCTAACTAATTAGCCCGTTGAACAGTGTTATTTTGGTGACTTTTGTGGATTTCTGTGATACAATGTCACGAGGTAGCATCTCAGAGTGTTATGTCACAGTCCGACTGAATAGCTTAGCACTTCCAGTCGTTCCTTCACAATAAAGGTTGCAACAAACTGAAAATAGCTGATCTACAAGCTCACAACGCCTCGCGATGCGTTGTGAAAATAGGGAGATGGGGAGAGAGAGAGAGAGAGGGACGGAGAGAATACTCAAATACCTTGAGTAAAAATACTTCAGAGTACTCAACATGAGTAAAAATACTTAAAAGTACTGAAAAGTTGAAAAAAAGAGTAAAAATACTTAAAGATTGATGAAAACAATACAAATACCTATAAGTTGATAAAAACACTACAAATACCTAAAAGTTGATAAAAACAGTACAAATACTTAAAAATCTGTAAAAAAAACTTTAAAGCTAATAAAGTCATTAAAAACACTTTCAAGTAAATACATTGAGTAACAATACTTACTTAACTACTACTACAAATACTCTTTTAGTACCGCCTCTTTTAGTACCGCCTCAATACCAGCTTCAATGCATTACTGAAATTACATTTATATGAAATACATCACAACACCCTCCTATAATATAAAAAAAAACAGCCGAAGGGGTCCGCCATGTTCCACAGGGGTGCGCGGGCCCCCAGGGGGTCCGGGGACACCCAGGAAAATAAAAAAGAAATGTTGAATTTTTTTCTTTTTTCTTTTTCACTTTTGGAATTTTTTGTCCCACGCTTTTGGTACCCCAAAATAGGGGAGCGCCACGACGGGGCGCGCGCGGGGGAGAAACCGTGCGACAGGACGTGCATTAACCCCAACTTTGCAACTACTTTCGCCTGCGCCCTTCACCGGGTATGGTCTAGTATTATATCATTATGCATTCATAGATGTACTCTTGTTATATATAATACATGTGTATTTAGGTTTATATTATTAAACATATATTGTTATACATACTTTTGATAAATGAAATCTATATTGTTATTAATATAAATAAACATTATGTCTGTTGATTATAAACTGAATAACATACTGTTATATTGATATATCAAATTTACATACAGTTTATTCATAGTGTTATTATTTATAACTAGACCATACCTGGTCGACGCATCCGTGGGGGGATATGCGCACATGATCTGGCAACCCGGGAGGAAGTTCGTCCCATAGCTGGGCAGCCCCGTAACCATGGCGACAGTCTTTGACACAAAAGCGCTAATAAGTAGCTGAGATTTGATGAAATTGAAAAACGGGCTTCACAGTTAAAGGTAGGGTAAGTGATTTGCTTTGGTTAAAATAAGTGTTAAATAGCTCTATATTGTGATAGTACTCATTGCTATAGAGTGTTTGTTCAGTAAAAGGAGTTTACTGAACAAACCCTCAAAAAGAGCCTTAGCTTTGAGATACCCCTCCCCGGAGTAGAACAAAACGGGACATAGTTTTTTCATATCTTTAGGATGTCCCCTTGAAATGGATTGTCCCAAGTTTTACTTTTACTGCAAAAGTCATGAAATTGATCCATGAAGTGACTCACCACATAGGCAAAAAAACGCGGGAAACGTGGGAGCTCCAAGTAAATCCTCTGTCATTTTCTACCTGCTGGTTGTTTTTAGATCATACTTGCACAGATGGTCTACATAGTGTCCCTACATCCCAAAACAATCAGAATGACAAAATGTTGTCAGGCCTTAAATAGGCGGAAATAGCTAAAAGTGGACTTTTCTTAGAAATATTCACATGGAATACTGGTCCTACTCTTCTGTCAGGGGTACAACAAAACTTCACCTTGTTTTTCCATAACTTTGACTTGTCCTCTTCATGAAATGGATGGTCAATGCAAATGCGTGGATTCTTGGAAAAAATCTGCAAGACCATGAATCCACGCATTTGCATTGACAAAGCATTGGCAGATTCTGCCCCAGAGGTAAAATAAAAGTGCGGTGGGAGCGCGCCCTAACCATCCATTTCATGAAGAGGACAAGTCAAAGTTATGGAAAAACAAGGTGAAGTTTTGTTGTACCCCTGACAGAAGAGTAGGACCAGTATTCCATGTGAATATTTCTAAGAAAAGTCCACTTTTAGCTATTTCCTCCTATAATAAGGCCTCGTATAAAAGGCTGCCGATTCACAATAGAACCTCATTTTGGCATTCTGATTGCTTTAGGATGTAGGGACACTACCTGTAGACCATCTGTGCAAGTATGATGTAAAACAAAAAAACATCAGGTAGAAAATGAGAAAGGATTGACTTCGAACTCCCTTTTTCAGGGTAGGCGTGTTTTGGCAGTGGTGAGTCACTTTGTGGATGAATTTCATGACTTTTGCAGTAAAAGTAAAACTTCTGAGCATCCATTTCAGGAAGAGGACATCTTAAAGACATGAAAAAACAATGTCACATCTAGTTTTACCCCTGATAAAGAGCTGGACCAAAGTTACAAGTAAATATTGCTCAGAAAAGTCACCTTTTTGCTATTTCCGCCTATTTAAGGCCTTATATAAAAGGCTACTGATTCACAATAGAACCACATTTTGTCATTCTGATTGTTTTGGGATGTAGGGACACTACATGTAGACCATCTGTGCAAGTATGA
>NC_139941.1:58048338-58060838 GCF_963454915.1 Gymnoscopelus microlampas
AAAGATTTGAGTTAAAAATGCTGTTTTAAAAGAAAATAGCAGATCTGCAAAGTCTTAAAATAATGCTTATAGCTCAAATATAAAATGACACTGGTGATTCCATGCCAGAGTCAGTGAAGAACAAGGTGTTTTAATCTACTGTAATAATGTAATGTAATATAATATAATATTTGTATTGTTAGATTTCTCCATGCCAGAGTCAGTGAAGAACAAGGTGGCCATGGGAGCATCAGGTCTGGTTCTGGGTCTGGTCTTGTTCCTGTCTGGATTCATCTACTTCCAGTGGAAGAAACGAGGTGATTAACATGTTTAATCAACATGTTAATTAACATGTTTAATTAACATGTTTCAACATGTTTAACTAAGATATTTCATTGACATGTTGACTGTTATTGTGTTATTGTGTGTACATTTATGCATTGTATGGAGAAATACACACAAACATAGGATTTATTTGTGTGTCTGTTTTAACTGTCTCTCTTCTTCTTCTATCAGGTCGTATTCTGGTGCCGACAACCAATGACGATCTTTAGACTCCTCCCACACACCCAGGTTCACTTCCTCTTCCTTTTTACCAAACTTTGTTTTTTTTTGTTTTATGTATAAAAGTATAAAACATACACAAAACAACATGCTTGTGTAAGAAGTGAAACAACTAGCCTGGTAAACCATCCTGGTCGCGTGAATTCACATTATCATGTGTCTTCTGCCTCCTTTATTATAATAATGAATCTAATATTCAAATTTAATAATCAAATGATTTGTTGTATCAGACAACACTGATGACAATGTGGTCAGATGGGGGGGGGGGGTCCTCTTGGTAAACTGTGTAGTTTGGACCATGAGGATTGTTGTCTTCATGAATTGAGTACGTGGGGATCTCATTTGAAACAAGACATTTTGGCTTTCATGAGCGATCCATTTTAGCTGAACACAACATTTCAGTGAACTGAACCCAATGATTCAGTTCATTGAACACAACATTTCAGTGAACTGAACCCAATGATTCAGTTCATTGAACACAACATTTTAGTGAACTGAACACAATGATTCAGTTCATTGAAAACACTGATCATTCCATCACTAGCAGGATCAAAGACAGAACCTTGTGGTCCAAAGGAGAGTGTTCTACCAACTGAGCTGCCCTTCCATTCCATTCCATTCCATTCCATTACAGTCATTTAGCAGACACTTTTATTCAAAGCGACATACAATAAGTGCATTCAACATAGGTAGGGAACGAAACTACTAATCACCAGAAGTCCTAAGTGCATTTTCTGCTAAAACAAGCAACTAAGAGTATACCTAGCGCTAAGGTAAAAGTGTAATATATCAGCTACCTACTTTCTTAAACAGATGAGACAAATAGCAAAATCAAATGAGAAAGAGCTAAAACAAATAAGTGTATAGACTAAACAAGATCCAATAAAACAATACAATAATAAAACAAGAGTTCGTACAACAAGCAGGCAAGGCAAAGAGGAAGGGTAGTGTTTGAGGTGGGTTTTCAGTCTGCGGCGAAAGATGGGCAGTGACTCTGCTGTCCTGACATCAGTGACTCTGCTGTCCTGACATCAGTGACTCTGCTGTCCTGACATCAGTGGGGAGTTCATTCCACCACTGTGGGGCCAGAACAGAAAAACGTTGTGACCGTGTAGATCGGCCAGAAGGACCCTTGAGCGACGAGGCAATCAGTCGCCCCGAGGTGGCAGACCGCAGTGGTCGGGGCAGGGGTGTAAGCATCGACCATAGCCTGGAGGTAAGAAGGAGCTGTTCCTTTCACTGCCCTATAGGCTAGCACCAGGGTTTTAAACTGGATGTGAGCCGCTACGGGGAGCCAGTGTCGAGAACGGAGAAGGATAGTTGTGTGGGAGAACTTTGGGCGGTTGAACACCAGACGAGCCGCAGCTTTCTGAACAAGCTCCAGAGGTCTGATGGCAGATGCCGGAGCACCACCTTCCTACTAAGATACACTATTGTGTATCTTATGAATGGACTGAGTTGTTTCTATTGATGCTTACTGTAGTTGCAGGGAGACTTGTTCATGATCTATTAACTAGCATAGTTTTAAATCATTAAATACTACCACACATTTAACAAGTTATGAATAATACATTAACTAATACTTTAGAAATGATTCATGTACTATTATAAGGGAAGGTTGTTCTAAAGTGTTAACATGTTCACACAGTTAATACATTCTGATTCTTATTGGTTTATTGTCTTTTCACAGAACACCTGGGAGTGTTTTCAGAGAAGCAGAGAGTCATCACTGCTCCTGGTGGAGAGAGGAGGAAATACATGTGTTCATTCAGCTTTTAAATAGTCATAACAGCAGCACAATGATGACATCATCAACCTTTTAAATAGTCATAACAGCAGCGCAATGATGACATCATCAACCTTTTTTCACAAACGTGTCCTTTAAACAAGTGGACAACTATTAAAATGTAGTAGACGTGAATGCCTGACAGGGCTTCCTGTTATGACCGCCTACCTGGTTTGTGTTTTTTTGTGTTCCTCTGAACCCTGTTGAAGGGCCTGTTGCAGCCAATGTGATTGTGGTTTACTAGGTGTATGAAGTTGCTGTGATATAGTGAAGGTGCTGTGACATTACTGATTGACCTGGGCATACAGTAGGCGTGGCTTCAGCCTATCTGGGGGCTCAGCCTATGTGGGGGTGTCACAGGTGCACAGCATTAGGGAATCACAGAGGGAAACCATACAGTTTTTCAACCGTGTGTGTTTCTGTTTGTTTTGAGTTATTTTGGGTTTATTTTCTTACCACAGTTAGTTGTTTAGTTTTCCATTAAACACCCGGCTTTGTTTATGCTGTTATCATCCTGCTTCAAAATAAACATTTTAAATGCACTCAAAGAGAAGACCTGAGTTACTGTCAACACCACGCGTTGGAAAAGCTTCACACCATATCCCTCACTGGACATTATTTGTTGTTCTTCTGCCTTTACAGGCCTTTATGCTGTAAAGATATTTAATACAATTATTTGTTGTTGGGCTGCCTTTACAGGGCCTTTATGCTGAAAAGATATTTAATACAATGATTTGTTGTTGGGCTGCCTTTACAGGGCCTTTATGCTGAAAAGATATTTAATACAATTATTTGTTGTTGGGCTGCCTTTACAGGGCCTTTATGCTGAAAAGATATTCAATACAATTAAAACGTACTTAAATGACATAAAACATACAGGGGTTCCCATGGAAATAGGGAAACCTTTCCAAATAGTGAAAAAGCTCTAGATATACCGTAATAGACAGACAGACAGACAGACGATGAAAAGATAGACAGAATCCTCTCCTTTCCAGTTGCCTCCTGGCGCCCCCTGCCGGCTTGGCGACCACATTGAGGGGGTCCCAGGTGGTGACAGTAAAGGGACAATTTAAGGACTTTTAAACCCTCTTTAATACCTTAAAGGATCTACACCATGAATTAAAAAAATAAAATAATAATATTTAATGTCATATTGTTTATGTCCCTCAAACGTTTTTCAAAAGGTTTGAGCCTAAATCAAGCCTCAGATATACTCATTCTGACTAACTTCTCTCTGGCTTATAAAGCACTTTCACCTGCAATACCACATTGTCCTGTTTGGCACCGTGCACGGGGCGCTATGTTATCTCCTGGTTCTGTGTGGAAAAAGTTTTTTAAAAAAGGAGGAGAAAAAAAAGATTTCTTTTTTTGGTTGGAACTGAAAAACGGGAGGGATTGTACCCTGACGTGACATCACATCAGGGTGCAAATCAGTTTGGCCTGTTTTGAGACCAATTTACAGAAAACCCCAGATTTGCTGTGAAAGCCTGAGTGTTCAAACTCGGGTATTTTTGGGGATAGAAGAGAGGTAGGGGAGACCAAAAACACACAAAAAAGAAGTTAAAATTCATGGTGTAGGCCCTTTAAAAAAATGTAATGAGATAAGAAAAAAGAGCATTACTGTATCAAAAGTAATCAACAAACTATATTATAAAATCTGCTAAAAAATATTGGACAAATTGTCAATTAATTTAAAGGTGTAGTGAAATGAAAAATATGTTTTTCACACTTTTAGAGCATATCCGTGGTCATCATATGGGCATACCTACCAATAGATGCCAAAAAAAATGGGAAAAAAACAATTTTTGTGTATTTTTACATCTAAAGTCCCTAAAAAGCCTATCTTAAGTACTTCCTGTAAACGAAAACGTGCTGCGTGATGACATAACACAGCCTTCATGAAAATAAATGAATCTTGATTACATGCACCTGTTTGATTCCCATAGCTGCACGTTCTTCAAACACAGCTGATTTGAATTACAGAGATACTCCGTTTTGAATATCATTGAAGATGAGTGTATTACTCATTTTAAACTTCATCTGCACACTAAAATATGTATCTGAAAACATTATAGGTTAGAAATAAGCCAGGTAGTAGCAAACGTGCTTCACTGGCCGTCTCTCTCTCACTTGTAAATAAACAATAGCCGTGTGCCGCACGGCTGAAGTGATTGAGATCGAACGTCCCATAGCCTGAAGGGATGGGACCTTCTGATTGGTTTAGAGTCGTTGAGCCGATGTTTCAGGCTGAACCTTCAAAATAAAATGACCGAAAATGTCACTTCAGTGCGTCTTTAAGAAAAAGGCAAAAACATTGAAAATAGTTGTGAGCTTGTAGATCGACTATTTTCACAATATTTATCTGTGGAACTGAGTCAAACAAATGTAATGCCTCAACTTCAACAATTCCAATCACTTGGGGGGTCCCAGTTCAAATATGATTTTGGGGGGTCCCCAGTTCAAATATGATTTTGGGGGGTCCCCAGTTCAAATATGATTATTTTGGGGGGTCCCCAGTATTTTGAGCGGTTGTATGTGCAGCAGATACATTACATACTGAGGAAGAGTCTAAGAGAATAAACATCTCAGAAGATCTGAAATGGTCCACGCACACAACGTACGTGGTTAAGAAAGCACAGCAGCGGCTCTACTGCCTCCGGCGCCTGAGGACATTCAGTGTGAGCCCTCGCATCCTCAGGGCATTCTACAGCAGCACGATCGAGAGTGTCCTAACGAGTGGCTCCACCGCGTGGTATGGGAACTGTACTGACCTCGACCGCAAGGCTCTGCAGAGAGTGGTGCGGTCAGCTCAGCGCGTCGTAGGAGGTGAGCTCCCCTCCCTCCAGGATATACACGTCAGGCGATGTGCAGCCAAAGCTGAGAGCATCATCAAGGACAGACATCATCCCAGCCACAGACCGTTTGCCCCAACGCAGCACCCTCGACCCGGCAAGCTATACCAGAGCATCATGAGCCACCCCAAGAGACTGTGGCAGAGTTTCTATGTCGCAGCAATACGGCTGCTGAACAAAACCTAAGACTGTTGATCTGATTTGCACATTACTGATACACTTTTAAGGACCTTAAGCCAACATGATACTGACATGCACTTTACTGACTTGCACTTCATGTACTTTAGGCCCTCTCCTGTCACAAGATACTGATTTTAATATGCCAGGCTTTTCATTCTTTATTGCTAATCTGTTTTTTATTCTTCTCCTGCTTTGAGCTGCAAATGTGGAAGCCTGCATAAACAAGCGTTTCACCTCACCGTTACCTGTAATTGTGTTGTGACAATAAAGTTGATTGGATTGGAACTGCAATATTAAAGTGTAGCTTTTTGAGTTGACTTTAGTTGCTTCATTTTCCATAACAAACCACCAACAACCATCACAGTGACCCCTGGCGTCACAAGATTCTACAGGTGACAAAGTTCGGTGCTGCAAGCAGTCCTGCAGAAAACCACACACGCACGCGTGCTTATAAAAATGTTCAAATTGTTAGATTATATAGATATATTTCCCCCTAACATGTTGGACATTATTCCAACACAGGCTGAGCTTGAACACTGATGTTCTTGTTGTAACTTTATACCATCTAAACAAGTGGTTCTCAACCTTTTCAGGCCACGACCCCCCAAAATAATCATATTTGAACTGGGGACCCCCCACCCTGATAAGCACTTGGAATGTAGGAGTTAAGGCATTACGTTGTGTTTGACTCTAGATACAAAGTTGTGAAAATAGCATGTTGTGAAAATATTGTTGTGAAACCATTTGTTACGGCCCCTTTAACCTTGGCTCGAACACTCAAGGGACCACAACATAATAAAGGACATAGTCAGGTTTCACACTAAATTGAAGGTTTATTTTTCAATATAACGAACATCAAGTGTACGTTTTTAATACACCATGAAATACTGATTAAGGCAACCTCAAGAGTAACAGTGAACCAATAGAAACCTGGCTAAAGTCCTAACCAAACAAAAAGGTGATGGGCTGGCCAAAGTGAAAAGTGGAGAGTCTGGTGAGCCAGGCACTGTGTGCCCGTCGCCTCACCAGACTCCCATAAACTACCAAAACATATACTAAAACTAAACTAACCAGTAACGAGAGAACAAATAATACTTACAACCAGCCCATCAGAAATGAAATAAAGAACTACAAAACTACTATGGGATCAAAACATTGGTGTTGACTGCTGGGGTGCTGAGGAGCTTCTGAACGCTGGCTAGAGTTCCTGTTTTATAGACCTGGCCCTAATCACACATGAAGCACAGCTGTTTTATAGACCTGGTCCTAATCACACATGAAGCACAGCTGTTTTATAGACCTGGCCCTAATCACACATGAAGCACAGCTGTTTTATAGACCTGGCCCTAATCACACATGAAGCACAGCTGTTTTATAGACCTGGTCCTAATCACACATGAAGCACAGCTGTTTTATAGACCTGGTCCTAATCACACATGAAGCACAGCTGTTTTATAGACCTGGTCCTAATCACACATGAAGCACAGCTGTTTTATAGACCTGGTCCTAATCACACATGAAGCACAGCTGTTTTATAGACCTGGTCCTAATCACACATGAAGCACAGCTGTTTTATAGACCTGGTCCTAATCACACATGAAGCACAGCTGTTTTATAGACCTGGTCCTAATCACACATGAAGCACAGCTGTTTTATAGACCTGGCCCTAATCACACATGAAGCACAGCTGTTTTATAGACCTGGTCCTAATCACACATGAAGCACAGCTGTTTTATAGACCTGGTCCTAATCACACATGAAGCACAGCTGTTTTATAGACCTGGTCCTAATCACACATGAAGCACAGCTGTTTTATAGACCTGGTCCTAATCACACATGAAGCACAGCTGTTTTATAGACCTGGTCCTAATCACACATGAAGCACAGCTGTTTTATAGACCTGGTCCTAATCACACATGAAGCACAGCTGTTTTATAGACCTGGTCCTAATCACACATGAAGCACAGCTGTTTTATAGACCTGGTCCTAATCACACATGAAGCACAGCTGGGAATGGGAGGAGCCGCCAGAGCACTCCCAGGTGAGTGACAGGTGTCTAGCCAGACCAGGGCAGCAGAGCCAGCAAGGCAGGGTAGACACTACACACAGGACAAATAAGCATCAGTGAACACATAAGCAAAGAAAGACTATAGACTGAGGTGTGAATATGTGCTAGCACATAACACCATTGTTGTGAAAATAGCCGATCTACAAGCTCGCGTTGTGAGCTTGTAGATCTGCTATTTTCACAATTTTTGCCTCCTTATATTTTTTAACAATTTGGCCAATGTTTGAGCAGTTTTAGTTTGTTGATTACTTTGTTGATTACTTAGAGAACCACAGGGTGAGAACCCCTGATCTAAACAAGTGCTAAACATTGAACTAAGTACAAGTTGTTAATGAACCATAAATAGCAACATTCAAAGCTCAGATGAGATGTTTATATCTAGACCGGATCCCCAGATGATTATCTTAATGTACAACATTGTTTTCTCTCTCAACAGTAAACACACCCACACACAGTAGAAGTGTATACAGGGGATCTGTGCATTTATAAAGTTACAATGTAAGGACTTTTAAGATCTTTTTAATACCAAATTGGCCAAATATTACCTAAGAAAGAGGCAAACATTGTGGAAAATAGCCGATCTACAAGCTCACAACGCCTCACTTAGTTTACTTCCATATAGTTCGGCTATTTTCACAATATTTATATGTGGAACCGAGTCAAACCCCAGAGTACAACATGTATTTGTTTTTATATTCTTATTTTAAGTATATTATGTTTATTTTATGTATTATTTTGTCTTTTAACAGTGTTCAAAATAAAACAATCAATCAGTCAAATGTAATATTTCACAGTACCAATCTGCCACAGACCCATAGGGACTAAATCATTCTTTCAGAAATGGAGATTTAATGTTTTTTCAAGAGCAGCTCATTTAATTCGTCAACTTATTTTATCAAATTTTCTATCACACAAGAATTGTAAAAAAAAAAAAAGAAAGAAAAAGAAGGGGTAAAAAAGGTCATCAGAATCCATTTTATTGGCCTGTGTTTTTACACAAACATACAGTGACTGGTTGGCTGTTGGCTGGCTTCACACAAACATCACAGCAAAGTAAGGGTTAATATTATAGCTGAAACTGAAAATCAATCTAAAGTAGAAGTATGAATGTGATGGCAGTTGTGTTATGCAGCGCTCACAGTTGTGCTATGCAAACCCCACATCATCTTCTAAATCACATTTCCCCTGAGCAGCAATGTGCATCACCATGACAACACACCATCTTCATCACCATGACAACACACCATCTTCATCACCATGACAACACACCATCTTCATCACCATGACAACACACCATCTTCATCATCATGACAACACACCATCTTCATCACTACGACAACACACCATCTTCATCACCATGACAACACACCATCTTCATCACCATGACAACACACCATCTTCATCACCATGACAACACACCATCTTCATCACCATGACAACACACCATCTTCATCACCACGACAACACACCATCTTCATCACCATGACAACACACCATCTTCATCACCATGGCAACACACCATCTTCATCACCACGACAACACACCATCTTCATCACCATGACAACACACCATCTTCATCACCATGACAACACACCATCTTCATCACCATGACAACACACCATCTTCATCGTCATCGGCAACACAGCTCCGTAAAGTTACTATTCTACCAGGGGGAGGAGCTTAACCACTTTAACCCAGACGTCCCTCAGGGATCCGTACTAGTGACCTTTATGTTTACGCTCGACATTAACATATCTTCACTGAAAACAGCAGATCTACAAGCTCACAGCTTGTCCATCTGCTATTTTCCTGCAATTCTACAAATGTCTTTTTTACTTATTTTGCTATAATATCAGTGGTCCTCAAACTGTTTTCATGTCAAGGACCACCCAAAATGATATGTACTTGGCGCCATCTCAAAATATGTTGTTCCAGGGACCCACAGAAGCAAAGATTGAGTTACAAATGTTCTCTTTAAAAAAAAAGAAAAAAGATTTACACACATTTTCCATGATTTTTCAAAAATAGCAGATCTGCTATTTTTGATAGTATAAAATAATGGTTAAAAAGTGGTTACACAGATGTGTATCTTAATGTTTTAATGACATTACCAAAATGCCAGGTCTGAAGTGGTTAAAAATCAACACAGATTGGCTGCAAACACCGACGTCATAAAAAAACATTTCCTCATAGCCGATAGTTCTACCAAGAATGACTCTTCCTCACTTCCAGAATAAGTAGTTCTCAATGATCAAAATGGTATTAAATGGGGGTCTGTGGTCTATCAAACTGGGGGTCCTTGAATCACTGCTGTAGCTGTAAAAAATATTCTCTTATGGGGGTCCCTGGCGTATGTTTTCAAATGGGTCATATGTGTCAGTTTAAATTAGGGGTCCTTGACATGAAACAGTGTGAGAAACACTGCCTTCAGAGATCAGGGTACATGTGGACCAGCAGGGGGCAGTATGACACACAGTGGGTAATCACACATAACAGTTTATCCAAAGCCTGGTCATAATTATGTAACATAAAACCAGTGGTTCTCAAAGTGGGGTCAGGGGACCCCCAGGGGTCCTTGAAAGGGTTCCCAGGGGGTCCCCAGCAAAATGTGTTAATATAGCATAAGTTTAGGGACTAGCATAAGTTTAGTTTAAGGACTTTAAACCCAGATACAGCTATTTAAAATAATAATAATAATCCGGTAAAGAATAGGAATATTCTTAGAAATGAGAAATATTTGAACACCACATATCTTCTATAGGGGTCCCTGGCACAAATATTCTCAGATAGGGGTCCGCAGACAAATACATTCGGGGTCCATGACAAGAAAATGTTTGAGATCCTTAAAGTGGCATAAAGGGCCGTGATGGAAGCCAGTAACGATGGGTGTGGGTGACCACTCCAGCTATGGGTTTGACCACTCCAGCTATGGGTTTGACCACTCCAGCTATGGGTTTGTTCATGTAAAACGTTGGGATGAATTAAAACAGCAAAGAGAGAAAAAAAAACTCATGAAAATAATAATAATACTCGTTGGATTTGGCAAACAGCAAATAGGCTAAATTCACAACAATATTTACACGATCCCTTCCCAATCCAGGGATGCATTTAATTTAAAAAGCATGAAAAGAAAAACAATTATCTTTTTTTTTCAAAATACATTTCTAAAGCAAAAGAAGGCATGTAGCATAGCGTTAGCCTAGTGTTAAACATGGGGATAAAACATGTTTCAAAGCATCATGAGTTCCTCCCCAAGCTCTCCCAAACACTCTTAAAGGCAAGTGATTTATTTTTCTTTCTTTTTTTGTAAAGAAAAAAATAAATATAATATATAGAAATATGAGTTCTCTCTCCTGATTGGATAAAATTGGTATCCTGACCTGAACATGTATTTTATGTTAAAGAGTTGGAGAGACAGTTAGACCCGTTACTGTTAACACACACTCTATAGCAATGATTACTATCACAATATAGAGATAATTTACACTTTATTTTAACAAAAGAATATCACTTACTGCACCTTTAACTACTTCAACCCTCGTGTCCCTATTCCGGTGCAAAAACACTCAGCAAAAATAACCAGACCTACAAGCTCACAACACGTCACAATGTGACTCGCTGTGAGCTTGTAGATCGGCTGTTTTGTTTTATTCAGTGTAGAGAGGGAAAAATAAAGTACAGGAACCATTAGCCAGAAATAGCAGATCTACAAGCTCACAATGCGTCGCAAGGCGACACATTTCTTGTGTGACTTCGAGATCGGTTATTGTTGGAACAGAGATTTGGGGCCCTACCTTCCCTTTACCCCGTATGCCTAAACATTTAATGCCATTTTATACCATTTTGAAAAACATTTAAAACATAGTTCAGAGAAAGTATCTGTGTCATTTTAAGTTTTCTTTGGCTATTCAAAAATAGCAGATCTACAAGCTCATAGCGCGGCTATGAGCTTGTAGATCTGCTATTTTTGGAAAAGTTGTGAAAATGTGTGCATTTTTTAAAGCAAACATTTTTTTTTAACTCCGTTACAACTTCTGGGTGGGGGGGGGGGGGTCCCTGGAACAAAATATTTTGAGATGGGGGACACAAATACATTTTGGGGGTCCTTGAAATGAAAAGGTTTGAGAACCACTGATTATAGCAACATCAACCTTTTTCAAAAAACTGTTAGGATTTAGAAGACATTTGTAGAATCCCCCAGAAGCAAAGATTTGAGTTAGGGTGCGCTCCCACCGCACTTTTATTTTACCTCTGGGGCAGAATCTGCCAATGCTTTGTCAATGCAAATGCGTGGATTCCTGGTCTTGCGGATTTTTTCCAAGAATCCACGCATTTGCATTGACAAAGCATTGGCAGATTCTGCCCCAGAGGTAAAATCCCTTACAAATGTTTCCTTTAAAAAAAGAAAATATTTTCAAAGATTTACACACATTCTCACGATTAAAAAAAAAAGATTAGCAGATATACAAGCTCATAGCATGGCACGGAGTGCTTGTATGAGCTTGTATATCTGCAAAAGTATTTTTTTCCTGGACTCCATAGATCATGACGCAACTTCCCATATAGGTCCCGCCCCTTTTCAGATTTCAAGATGTTCCGCCATTTTGCGTTATCTTCAACACATATTTTGCTATTACTCCTACAAATTTGGTCCAAAACACACAAATCGGCACACACTCTTTGTCTTTGGTCATGTGATCAAGATTTATCAATCAGATTTTTCATAATCCCTTCGGATTGGCTACGATTGGCTTCTAAAATTTGTGGGAGGGTCCGTTTTGGCAAAAAAAATCACAAATCATGAACACGCGTCCTATCTGCCCAAGCTTCTCGAACTGCTGACTGTCAACATTCAGCAGCTAGAAGGGATGTTTGGCCAGACTGACAAGTATCTCTGTGACATCATCATAGGCTAATCTTTTAATGGATATTGATATGGATAATTGTATGGATACTTTTCGAAATAAAGTTTGGTACCCAAGGCTAGAATCCATCAGTAGGTCCTAAAGAAGCCTCATAAAAAATGTGGCGCTTTTATCCGCTTCGTTTCGATTATCTTGTTAAGCTATAC
>NC_139941.1:58065838-58090838 GCF_963454915.1 Gymnoscopelus microlampas
ATAAACACAAGTAGTTTGCACCTGTACCCAAGTTGTTCAATCTCATTTCTGAGAGGTTGGTATTTTAAAACCTTGGCAAGGAATGTCTCCTCCAGACTATAGTCAAACGTACAGCCTACTTCTAAGATGGTGACTTCTCTGCTTTCTTCGTCAACTACAACAACATCTGGTGTATTAGCTGTCACATTTGAAAAGATCTCAGTTTCGTTATTGCATAGTATGAACATGTCAGATGAAACCCTTGTGTGAGTATAAACTTCAACAGAAGAAGGTGGGGTGTATAGAAGCATGTCCTTAACCAGTAAGTCAACAATCCTGTCATGTCTGGAAATATACATTCCTTTGTATACATGGCAGCCATTCAGAATATGTGACAGTGACTCTATGGTTGGGGTGTTGTGATGGTGCAGGCAATGAGGAGAAAATGTATTGGGGTACCACAGAGAGAGATTGAGTCTGGTTGGGAGGACCTGTAATCTAGCTTTAACTGCAAATGTAAGAATATCCTCATTAACTGCGTAGTTCTTGAATATTGTATGGGAAACTGTATGATCTGCAGTGGGAATACATGCTATAGCTTTCCCTGTAACTTTAAACCAGTCCAGTGTTGTTGCTGCCTCTGTTGTTGCGACATGCGACATACCGAGTTAATGGTGAACTCGGGATTTCTGTCTGTTTTGGACTTATACCAGCGGTTCCCGCCACTCCTTCTCTAGTACAGAACTGCACATTTAGATTGTTTTATCTCCAGACCGGACCAGTCCAGGAATGTGTCAGTTCTGGAGAGCATGTACTTAATAACGCTCACCTCCCGAGAGGCCAGCTGCACATCATCTGCGTAGCCTTGTATGGGGTTGGGGGAAATCACATTAGGTGGGGCACAGTCACACAGCCACCTAATCCACTGGTTGATGGCGAGGACAAAATTGATGGCACTCCACGGACACACGGTTTTAATGCCCACCTGGAGGGGGACAGGGTCTGTACGTTGTTTCCCACAGATTACCTGAATGAAGGAAGAGCTGTAAACATCCTTGATAATGTCAATAAACACCTGAGGTAGCTGGATTTCCTCGAGGGCGTGAATCATGACATTGTGGGTCAGGGTCCCAAAAGCGTCCCTGAAGTCCAGGAAGACAGAGTAGAATTTGCAGGATTCATGTTTGAAGTCATCGATCCCCGTTTTCAGACAAAACACGTGTTCGTTCATGCCCTGTCTATTAATGTACGCTTTCTGCTTGGGTGACAGGATGTTATTATCTACTAGCCAGGGCAATACACGGGACAGGACACACACACACGCACGCACGCACGCACGCACGCACGCACGCACGCACGCACACACACACACACACACACACACACACACACACACACACACACACACATACACACACACACACACACCTCTGAAGTAATACTTTGATCACATGACGTGATGGTATCATCAGTGAGATGTAATGAGGCTTGGATTAGAGGAGCGTCTGTGAGTTCAGTTTACAGAGGTTCCCGGTTTGATCCCTGACTCCTCCTGGCTTCATGTTGAAGTGTCCTTGAGCAAGGCACTGAACCCCTAACTGCTTCTGATGAATGTGAGAATGTGGAACACCTTAGTTTAACAGTATTATAAGTAAATTAATACTTAATAGAGTTTTACTGCAGCGTTCCAATCCAGTCCTATTGCACTGATCAGAGCAATGGTCTCTGAATTATGACCATATGAGGTGTTACACAGGGTGGCCATAGCTGAATGGTTAGTGAACCCGCCTAGGGAGCCAGAGGCCCTGGTTGCCCCAGGTTCGATTCCAGGCCAGGTCAGCATATGTGTCGATAAAATTAAATTTGTCCCTGAGCAAGACTCTTAACCCCTAATTGCTCACAGGTTCTCATTGGAAACAAGACCGCAAGGACGACCTGTTAAAAGGAATTATCCTTATCCTTACACACTTTGTGACACTGTGTAACACTACTGTAGTTGCTCCATATGTGTGACATTCAGTTTGTTTGGTGTCATCATGTTGTACACAGAGTTAAATGAGGACACATTTCACATCATGTGTAAATGTACACAGAGTTAAATGAGGACACATTTCACATCATGTGTAAATGTACACAGAGTTAAATGAGGACACATTTCACATCATGTGTAAATGTACACAGACAAATACTCCAACTAATTACATTATTTATTTGATTAATAGTTAAAATATTTAATCACTTCAATCTGAAGTGATGAACTTTAACCTTTAACCTCCTATCATGTCTCATCTGAAAGCTTTTAATTAATTACAACATTTTACTTTATAAACATATTTCTGTCTTTCTTTGTTTTTCTGTATTTCTGTCTTTCTTTCTTCATTTCATTCTAACTATGTTTTTCTTAAAAAATCCCAACCATCGTCTTCCCGGAAACAGATGATGTAACATCATATCTTTAATCTGATTGGCTGATTTGTCGAAACTACAGAATGAGTCCTCCTTCATTCTCTTTCAGTAAACTTCTGTTTATTCTGATCTGTTTATTCTCATCTATTAAATTCAGTTCAGTTCTGATCAGTGATGATGAAGATTACAGCCACCCTCCTCATCCTCTCCTCTGTACTTCATGTCAAAGCGATCCCAGGAAGTAAGTACATTATATTAATGTTATTATATATAAGATACTCTTATTATATAAAATATGCATTCATAGATGTACTCTTGTTATATCTATCTATATATATACATTTCTAAACCCAAAACCCCCCAAAAAAACCTGCCACTGTGTGGGACTAAACACAAAAACAACATATCAATGTCACTAACAAGACACGCCACAACGTGCAGAATTACTACGCGCAGTCTGTAGGCCACTTCATACTGCTCAGCACACATCTGCCCCCTCGCAGCATAATTAATTGCGGCCAACACAAACTCACAACATTACAGTCGGCCATGTTGTTCCTTAGCGTCATCGCCGACCACCGCCCAACGAGACCCAAGTGAGGTCAGACAACACACTCCATATTTGGGCATAGCTCCATTGGGAACATCTCCTATTATGGCTTTATATAACCGCCCAACGAGACCCAAGTGAGGTCAGACAACACACTCCATATTTGGGCATAGCTCCATTGGGAACATCTCCTATTATGGCTTTATATATTATAGAGACCAACAAACACAAAGCACCGCGCAGCGGCTAGGGGGGAGGGGCGCGCAGCGCCCCGACCCTCTAGTATAATACATCTGTATTTATGTTTATATTAATAAACATATATTGTTATACATACTTTAACTTTTGATAAATGAAATCGTTTTTAATATAAATAAACATTATATCTGTTGATTATATACTGAATAACATACTGTTATATTGATATGTCAAATAAACATACAGTTTATTCAGTGTTATTATTTATAATACCATTGGTAAGCGGTAACTCAGCCTCAAGGCCCGAACCAACAGGCTTTGGATCAATTATTTTACACTCTGCAACCTGACTTATGAACAATACACACTAATAACACACACACACACACACGCACATGCTGATTCAAACACTTCATTATATTAAATTATCAGTGATGTAAATTAACATTAACCTAACCCTAACATAAGTACATTTACTTAAGTACAATACTGAGGTATTTTTACTTTACTGGAGTGCTTCCAATTTTCAGTATTTGAATTGCTACCCCACTACATCTCAGAGGCAAATATTATACTTTTACTCCACTACAATTATTTGAAAACTTTAGTTACTAGTTACTTTGCAGATTTTGATAACAAAACATACGCTTCAGCCCTATATACATTTAGACCATTAGAAAATAGCAGATCTAAAAATAGCAGATCTACAAGCTCACAATGTGACGCATTGTGAGCTTGTAGATCTGCTATTTTCAAAAGATTTTTTTATACATTTGAAAACTTGTGAAATGGGACATTCTGCATAATGAGTACTTTCTACTTTTGGTATTTAAGTACATTTTGACACCATTACTTTTGTACTTTTACTCAAGTAAATTAAAAATTCTGGACTTGTAACAGAGTATTTCTACATTGCAGTATTGATACTTATGCAAGGGATAATGCATGGGGAGGTAGTCATTATTGAAATTTAAAGCCCTGAAGGGCTTTAAATTTCAATAATGACTACCTCCCCATGCATTATCCCGCTTATTACACGGCTACTTAATAAATACATAAATACATTTACCCAAAAGTAACAACAAAACGAAGTATTTCCTTGCCTACGGCAATGAAAGTATTCCATAAGTATTGGGCTGGGCGGACAAGTTCGCCTCGCAAAAACAAATGACGAAATGGAAAAAAACTCGCCCCAAAACACACTCGCCCCCCATTCTATTTACTGCCGATTTGCCTGTAATACCGCCGGATTTGCCCCGGGGCGACTATGTTTTGGGGCGAGCTTTTTGGTATTCCCCCGTTGTTGTGCCACGATAAACAAGGAAGTGCAGTGGATCCAATAGAATGACTTTTCGGTTATTGCATCGTCTATTTCTCACTTCAAATGTTTTCAAAAACATTCTTGAGAGCAACGTTTAGTTGTAAATGACATTGGTTGTTTGTTTACATGGCTGTCAATGTTGGATAAAGCATAAAATCAAGCAGCTCAGGTTGATATGAGCAGGTGTTCTGAGTCTCTGATTACACAGTTTCCTCGTCGGTCTCACCGGTCATTATCATCGGTCATTATCCAGAAATAATGACCGATGACTGACCAATCAGAATCGAGCATTCAACCAAGCCGTGTAATAAACTAAAGTAAAACATTAGTACTCTTTCCACCACTGTAGAACCAAATATGATGATGAGGATGATTATTGTTTGTATTTAATGTCAGATCTTTGTTTTATTTCCAGTGTTCCATGAGCACATTGATCTCCTTGGCTGTTCAGACACAGTTAAAGACTCATATAAAGAGTGGATGGCAGTACTGGATGGTGAATTGATGTTCTATGCAGACTACAACAAAGGGAAGATGGTGGAGCCTCAGCCTCCGTTTGTAGATCACATCACCTGGCCAGGTTATGCAGTAGCTGTGGGTCAGCAGCACTTCTGCAAAGGCCAGCTGGACATCATTCGCACTGCCTTGAAGAAACCACCAGTGAAAGGTACATGAATACTATGAACACAATAGTTATTAACTAAAACGGTTGAATATATTTAACATGAATGAAAATGTTTAACCCATTCAATCGGGGAACACTTATCTGTCATTTTAGATTTCTTTGGGTGTTCAAAAATAGCAGATCTACAAGCTCATAGCGCAGCACCGAGTGCCGCGCTATGAGCTTGTATATCTGCTATCTTTGAAAAAAAAACATGAAAAAAGTTTGAGAACCACTGATATTATAGCAACATACGTTCTTTTAAAAAAAAATAGCAGGTCTACAAGCTTGCTGACCATAGCGCGGCACACACACACACACACACACACACACACACACACACACACACACACACACACACACACACACACACACACACACACACACTTTAATTTATGTATTTGGATTTTCAATTAAAATACATGAATCATATCAAATCCAGTTAAAACAGTTACCATCAAAATGAAACATATCAAAATGTATTCATATTGTGATATTTTATGTCTCTCTCAAAATAACAACCTTTCTGTGAGTGTTATCTCTGTTATCCTGGAAATACATGATGGAGTCTGACAGACAGACAGACAGACAGACAGACAGACAGACAGACAGGCAGGCAGACAGACAGACAGACAGACAGACAGACAGACAGACAGAGTCCTTGTTTACTCAGCCACTGTAGAAAACTGGATAAATAGTGAAACAACACTTAACTGTTAGCTCAATTACATTGTATTTAAGATATTGAAAACATTTTAATGCCAGATTTCACATCCTGAACCTATTTTAGACTTTATGTAGTGACATGTTTGCCCCATGGGGGGCAGTTAGCCTAGTGTTGATATTATAGACGGATTTCCGCGCGACGTCATCACAGAGCAGAATGCGCAATCTGCGCATGCTCGGGGGAAACGAATTGTTGCGCCGTTCACTCTGTTGTTATGTTCGGGAGTTAGATAGCCATAATTCTGCTATTATAGGCATAATAGGCATAATGCTGCTATTATATACAAACAGATCCAACTTCCGACAAATCATTTTTATTGAGTAAACAAGGTATTACAAACTGCATAATTTAATCTACTTTCATTAAACCCGGTGAAGATCATTTCTTTTATGAATGGACATTTGACCAGAGCTGCTGCGGGTAATGGCGCCCTCTATAGGCTTCCCCCTCCTCTGCGCGGTCATATCCTCTCATGTTTACTAACAGGAAACCTGTCTATACAGATGATAATAAAACTGAACATTAATGACATTTTTAATTGTCTATTTCCAGATGGATATGTGTACTATGAGGCTATCCGCTGTGTGTTTAACTCCAGTGAGCTGAAGGACATACAGTTAATATACTCAATGAATTTCGATGGTGATGAGATCCTCAGGTGGGACAGTAGAGTAGATCAGTGGGTTGGATACACTGAGCTTGGTGTGAAGAACGCAGAGCTCTGGAATAAAGATCCTACAGAACTGGCTGAGAGGAGAGCACAACGGGAGGGAATCTGCAAACCCAACACTGAGCTCTACTACTCCAATGTTCTGAACAAGAGAGGTGAGCTGATCTCAGAGCAGCACTCAACACTCATCACCTCATAAACTATAACATGACATCGTAATAAATCATTCTATCATTCTATTCAAAGCAGATATAAAAGCTCATAGCGGGCACCGAGTGCCGTGCTATGAGCTTGTAGATCTGCTTTTTTTGAAAAATTGTGAAAATTATAATAAATATATTTTTAAAGTGAACATTTGTAACTCGAATCTTTGCTTCTGGGGGTCCCTGGAGCAACATTTTTGACAAATGTTCGCTTTAAAAATATATATATTTAAAGATTTGCACACATTTTCACGATTTTTAAAAACATTGCAGATCTACAAGCTCATAGCGCGGCACTCGGTGCCGCACTATGAGCTAGTATGGTATACTATGAGCTATTTTGCTATATAATAATAATAATAATAATAATAATAACAACAATAATAATAATAATAATAATAATAATAATAATAATAATAATAAGTGTAATAATAATAATAATAATCATATTATTTATCCAGTGGAGCCCAAAGTGAGACTGAAGTCAGAGACTCCCCCTCGTCGTGGTGAACACACTCACATGTTGAGGTGCAGCAGCTACGACTTCTATCCTAAAGTGATCCTGGTGACCTGGTGGAGAGGTCAAGAACCTTTGACCTCTGGTCTCTCCTATGCCGATGTGTCTGATGGAGACTGGTACTACCAGTACCACTCATACCTGGAGTACACACCCAGGTACACACCTAACAGACACCTATACATAGAAATACACACCTCTACTGGTACTACCAGTACCACTCCTACCTGGAGTACACACCCAGGTACACACCTAACAGACTAACAGAACAAATTGTGTGTGTGTGTGTGTGTGTGTGTGTGTGTGTGTGTGTGTGTGTGTGTGTGTGTGTGTGTGTGTGTGTGTGTGTGTGTGTGTTACAGATCAGGAGAGAAGATCACATGCATGGTGGAACATCCCAGCCTGACCGCGCCTATCAAGATGGACTGGGGTCAGTTACTGTAATCTACTATAGGCCTACTCTACTGTAATATAATGTAATCTACTGTAATGTGTTACACTACACTCTGTTTTAATGGTTCAAGGATTCTTCTCTTTTTGAACCAGAAGATACATTTGTTTTGCAGAAAGGAAACACAGCAATCCAAACAAGACACAATAATACAGACACCAGAAATAAAAATCAATACAAATACATTAAAACATCCTAAAAAAAAGTAACTATTCTAATAAGAAGGTCATGACAAGAGCCTCACCTACTTAGAGCGTAAGTGTCACGTCTAGATGAGGTCCATCATCTGTGTTTACTAATGTCTGCAGGTACAAAGTACAAATTTATAGAATTTATAGAATTTACACATCATGGTCAGAAGCTGCTGGAGTGAAGGAGCTGAGAGTGACTGTAAAGTATGAGAACAGTCCTGAGAGATGGAACTGGTCTTATATAAATGCTGCATTAATATCAATGGTAATGGTCTCGTGGTTAGAGTGTCTGCCCTAAGATTGGCAGACATTGGCAGCACTTGGTGCCACGCTACGAGCTTGTAGATCTGCTATTTTAGAACAATTGTGAACATCTTTGAATGTATACTTTTTTAAAGCGAACATTTGTAACTGTCAAATGTTTCAACAAATGTCTTAATGTTTCTGAAAAACTATTGTTGTTATAATATCAGTGGTGCTCAAACTTTTTCTTGTCAAGGACCCTAACATTAGCTGATCCCCATCAAAATATGTTGTTCCAGCCCCCCCTCCTCCAGAAGCAAAGATTTGAGTTAAAAATGCTGTTTTTAAAAGAAAATAGCAGATCTACTATAGATACAAAGTCTTAAATAATGCTTATAGCTCAAATATAAAATGACACTGGTGATTCCATGCCAGAGTCAGTAAAGAACAAGGTGTTTTAATCTACTGTAATAATATAATATAATTATGATCTGATCTGATATGATATGATATAATATAATATAATATAATATAATATAATATATTCAATTCAATTCAATTCAAAACTTTATTTCAGACACGCAGGGGGTCCATATATCATACAAATAAGACATACAGTATAAAAGTAAACAAATAAAAATAATTAAAAACAAATAAAAACATACAATTATATACAAGTCACACGTAGAGACTGTTTCTCCAGTGAATCCTTAGCCTAGATGAGTACCGGAGACACCTTTTCCCAGGATTGACCATATCCTCAATTATACTGTTCCTGGACTCATCCAAGCGAGTCATGAAGCCATACATGGAGTGCCTTAAGAGAGCCTCACAAGTGTGTAGCCTATAGCCTACCACATGACACAAATAAGTGGCTGGCACTATGCCATCTGGGGACCTTAAGTAAACTCCTCAAGGCATCATTATATGCCACCTTGAGCCTCCGCATACTACTCTTCTTATGTGAGCACCACAAGAAGGCTGTATACATGGGAGTACAAAATGCTTTAAATAGAGCACATTTAACAGGATCAGAGCACATACTGAACCTTGGAAGCAGCGTGTTGGCCTGTGCGTATAGAATGCGGCACTGCCTGGAGATATCTCTATCATCTTGTAGATTATCAGTAAATATATGACCCAAATACTTGATTTCCTGACACACTGATAAAGGACTGTTGCTTAAAGAAAAGGCTGGGAAAACCAATTTCTTGTCATCCTTGCATCTCACAATCATGATACTACTTATTTTTCGCATTATATATAATGTCATGGTCTGTGCCATACTTGGAGCAAATTTCTAGTAGCTGTTGTAACCCTCCGCTGTACGGGCTAAGTACAACCAGGTCATCAGCATACATCAGATGATTGATGATAGAGTTACCAACCAAACAGCCCGTATTGCACTTATTTAGTTCAACTGATAGATCATTCATATAAACATTGAATAAAACAGGAGACAAAATCCCCCCTTGGTGTACCCCATTACTAACAGAGAATTGGGTGGATAGTGCATTACCCCATTTGACATGCATTTTCTGATTGGCACACCAATACACCAGTATACGAACAATGAGCCTAGGTGCGCCTCTATCAAGCAGTTTCTGGAACAGTTTGAGGTGGTTAATCCTATCAAAAGCTCGAGATGCATCAATGAAGCATAGAAATACAGTGGAATTATGGTTACTATAATTGGCAAATAGCTCTTTAAGTGCAAATATGCACAAGTCAGTTCCATGTTTCTTTTTAAATCCAAACTGGTTGTCAGCAGTCAGGACGTACATTTCCAGGCGCTCAAGCAGTATTCTCTCCAATACTTTGGAGAGGATGCTTGCCAGAGCGATAGGTCTGTAGTTGTCAATGCTGTTAAGTTTCCCTGCCTTGTCTTTAAGGACAGGTACTAATTGAACAGAGGTAATTGCATCTGGTAGTAGACCATGACCCAACAACCCTGTGAAACACAGAGCCAATATAGAGCACACTTTGTGGCTAGCAAATTTTAAATGTTCTGCGGTAATGTGATCCATGCCACAAGCCTTATTGTTGTCTAACAACCTTATGGCATCCATCGACCTGATTCGGATGCTATCAATGCATAGAATGGGAGATTATCACGTTCTATCAGACCATTGAATGGGCGAAGTAGGCGAGCTACCGTCTACCCCGCGATTTATCAGACCATTCATTGGGCGTAATCAGGAGCTACTGACCTACCGACGGAGATGACTTAAATACTTCAGTTTCGGTTTTGGTTTTGGTTGTTTCGGTTTCGGACCATGACGGAGGCGAGCAGTCACAGGCGAGCTGGAGCCCCGCGACGGGCCACCGAAGGAGCTAAGGCGACTGAGTTGCCGTCCGGAGCGGTGCGACCCTCGCCTGTGCCTACTCAGCGCCGTTCGAGTTATGTACCGATATGGACAGAATCGTAAATATTGTTGTGGGGACTGCTCCGCCTCCGTCGGTAGGTCAGTAGCTCCTGATTACGCCCAATGAATGGTTTGACAAATCGCGGGGTAGACGGTAGCTCGCCTACTTCGCCCATTCAATGGTCTGATAAAACGTGATAATCTCCCATTCAATGCATTGATAGCATTCGAAGCCGATGATCCATCACATCATCAGGCCTGATCAGAACTGTTTCGGACGGTTCAACCTGACCTGCTGCCACAGTGCCACTTCTTACACAGTTAAATAATTTGTGATAGTGTTTCCTCCACACTTCAGCAATTTCAACCGGGCCACAGGCACCCTCTATGTTAGAGGGTAAAGAAGTTCTACTGTTGTTCATGACTTTAACCTCTTTCCAAAAATCATAGAGATCTTTACTTTGTAGTTTACTAGCCAGAGAGTCGGCTCTTAAAGTGTTCTCCTGTCTTTTTACATGACGAACGGCATATTTAAATGTAGCATTTGTGAGTTTTTTTCCCCTCAAATACAATATAATATAAATTCTATAAATACATATAATATGATATAATATAATATTTGTATTGTCAGATGACTCCATGCCAGAGTCAGTGAAGAACAAGGTGGCCATGGGAGCATCAGGTCTGGTTCTGGGTCTGGTCTTGTTCCTGTCTGGATTCATCTACTTCCAGTGGAAGAAACGAGGTGATTAACATGTTTAATTAACATATTTAATTAACATGTTTAATTAACATGTTTAATTAAGTATTATAATACCAGTGGAAGAAATGAGGTGATTAGCATGTTTAATTAACATGTTGACTGTTTTGTGTTATTGTGTTATTGTGTTATTGTGTTGTGTGTACATGTGTGCGTTTTATGGAGAAATACACACAATACAGTCAGTGGTGGAAAAAGTACTCAAATGTTTTACTTAAGTAAAAGTATCACTACTCCAATGCAGAAGTACTCTGTTACAAGTAAAAGTTTGGAATTAAAAATGTACTTGAGTAAAAGTACAAAAGTATTGGTATCAGAATGTACTTAAAGTACCAAAAGTAAAAGTACAAAAATGTTTGAAAATAGCAGATCTACAAGCTCACAACGCGTCGCGATGCGACGCGTTGTGAGCTTGTAGATCGGCTATTTTCAAATAGCCTATGTATAAAATAGGGCTAAAGTGGTTAATGTATGTTTCATAATATCATCATTTATATCTGAAACGTAACTAGTAACTAAAGTTTTCAAATAATTGTAGTGGAGTAAAAGTACAATATTTGCCTCTGAGATGTAGTGGAGTAAAAGTAAAAGTATTGGAAATTGGAAATACTCAAGTAAAGTACAATTACCTCAAAATGTTACTTAAGTACAGTACTTAAGTAAATGTACTTAGTTACTTTACACCACTGAATACAGTACATAAGATTTATTTGTGTGTGTGTTTTAACTGTCTCTCTTCTTCTTCTATCAGGTCGTATTCTGGTGCCGACAACCAATGACGATCTTTAGACTCCTCCCACACACCCAGGTTCACTTCCTCTTCCTTTTTACCGTGTAAAAAACTTGTGTAAGAAGTGAAACAACTAGCCTGGTAAACCATCCTGGTCGTGTGAATCCACATTATCTTGTCTTCTGCTTCATTTCTTATAATGAACCTAATAATCAAATTTAATAATCAAATGATTTGTTGTATCAGACAACACTGATGAGTGAGATGGGGGGGGGGGGGTCCTCTTGGTAAACTGTGTAGTTTGGACCATGAGGATTGATGTCTCCATGAATTGAGTACGTGGGGATCTCATTTGAAACAAGACATTTTGGCTTTCATGAGCGATCCATTTTAGCTGAACACAACATTTCAGTGAACTGAACCCAATGATTCAGTTCATTGAACACAACATTTCAGTGAACTGAACACAATGATTCAGTTCATTGAACACAACATTTCAGTGAACTGAACCCAATGATTCAGTTCATTGAACACAACATTTCAGTGAACTGAACCCAATGATTCAGTTCATTGAACACAACATTTCAGTGAACTGAACCCAATGATTCAGTTCATTGAACACAACATTTCAGTGAACTGAACACAATGATTCAGTTCATTGAACACAACATTTCAGTGAACTGAACACAATGATTCAGTTCATTGAAAACACTGATCATTCTATCACTAGCAGGATCAAAGACAGAACCTTGTGGTCCAAAGGAGAGTGTTTTACCAACTGAGCTGCCCTTCCATTCCATTCCATTCCTTTCCAGTCAATTAGCAGACACTTTTATCCAAAGTGACTTACAATAAGTGCATTCAACATAGGTAGGGAACAAAACTGCTAATCACCAGAAGTCCAAAGTGCATTTTCTGCTAAAACAAGCTAAAGAGTATACCTAGCGCTAAGGTAAAAGTGCAATATATCAGCTACCTACTTTCTTAAACAGATGAGACAAATAGCAAAATCAAATGAGCAAGAGATAAAACAAATAAGTCTATATACTAAACAAGATCCAATAAAACAATACAATAATAAAACAAGAGTTCGTACAACAAGCAGGCAAAGCAAAGAGGAAGGGTAGTGTTTGAGGTGGGTTTTCAGTCTGCGGCGAAAGATGGGCAGTGACTCTGCTGTCCTGACATCAGTGACTCTGCTGTCCTGACATCAGTGGGGAGTTCATTCCACCACTGTGGGGCCAGAACAGAAAAAAGTTGTGACCGTGTAGATCGGCCAGAAGGACCCTTGAGCGACGAGGCAATCAGTCGCCCCGAGGTGGCAGACCGCAGTGGTCGGGGCAGAGGTGTAAGCATCGACCATAGCCTGGAGGTAAGAAGGAGCTGTTCCTTTCACTGCCCTATAGGCTAGCACCAGGGTTTTAAACTGGATGCGAGCCGCTACGGGGAGCCAGTGTAGAGAACGGAGAAGGATGGTTTTGTGGGAGAACTTGGGGCGGTTGAACACCAGACGAGCCGGAGCACCACCTTCCTACTAAGATACACTATTGACAAAGTATTGGTCAAATGTTGTTTGAATGGACTGAGTTGTTTCTACTTTGATGGTTACTGTAGTTCCAGGGAGGCTGGGAGGTTAGGTTTTTAAGCAGTTTACTAATAACTTGTTCATGATTTATTAACTATTTATAGCATCGTTTTAAATCATTAAATACTACCACACATTTAACAAGTTATGAATAATACATTAACTAATACTTTAGAAATGATTCATGTACTATTATAAGGGAAGGTTGTTCTAAAGTGTTAACATGTTCACACAGTTAATACATTCTGATTCTTATTGGTTTATTGTCTTTTCACAGAACACCTGGGTGTGTTGTCAGAGAAGCAGAGAGTCATCGCTGCCCCTGGTGGAGAGAGGAGGAAATACATGTGTGTTCATTCAGCTTTTAAATAGTCATAACAGCAGCACAATGATGACATCATCAACCTTTTAAATAATCATAACAGCAGCACAATGGTGACATCATCATCCTTTTTCACAAATGTGTCCTTTAAACAAGTGGACAACTATTAAAATGTAGTAGACGTGAATGACTGACAGGGCTTCCTGTTATGACCGCCTACCTGGTTTGTGTTTTTTGTGTTTTTTGTGTTCTTCTTTTGTTATGTTTTATTTTGCTTTGTTTTGTTTGTATTTTACGTATTTTGTATTTTTAGTTTTCTGGCTGCTGCGGTTGTTGGTCCGTCTTGAGATATTTGAACCCTGTTGAAGGGCCTGTTGCAGCCAATGTGATTGTGGTTTACTAGGTGTATGAAGTTGCTGTGATATTGTGAAGGTGCTGTGACATTACTGATTGACCTGGGCATACAGTAGGCGGGGATTCAGCCAATCTGGGGGTACAGCCTATGTGGGGTGTCACAGGTGCACAGCATTAGGGAATCACAGAGGGAAACCAAACAGTTTTTCAACCGTGTGTGTTTCCGTTTGTTTTCAGTTAGTTTTGAGTTATTTTGGGTTTATTTTCTTACCAGTTAGTTGTTTAGTTAACCGTTAAACACCCGGCTTTGTTTATGCTGTTATCATCCTGCTTCAAAATAAACATTTTAAATGCACTTAAAGAGAAGACCTGAGTTACTGTCAACACCACGCGTTGGAAAAGCTTCACACCATATCCCTCACTGGATATTATTTGTTGTTCTTCTGCCTTTACAGGCCTTTATGCTGAAAAGACATTTAATACAATTATTTGTTGTTCTTCTGCCTTTACAGGGCCTTTATGCTGAAAAGATATTTAATACAATTATTTGTTGTTGGGCTGCCTTTACAGGCCTTTATGCTGAAAAGATATTTAATACAATTAAAACATACTTAAATGACATAAAACATACAGGGGTTCCCATGGAAATAGGGAAACCTTTCCAAATAGTGAAAAAGCTCTAGATATACCGTAATAGACAGACAGACAGACAGACGATGGAAAGATAGACAGAATCCTCTCCTTTCCAGTTGCCTCCTGGCGCCCCCTGCCGGCTTGGCGACCACATTGAGGGGGTCCCAGGTGGTGACAGTAAAGGGACAATTTAAGGACTTATAAAATCTCTTTAATACCTTAAAGGATCTACACCATGAATTTAAAAATAATAATAATAATATTTAATATCATATTGTTTATGTCCCTCAAACGTTTTTCAAAAGGTTTGAGCCTAAATCAAGCCTCAGATATACTCATTCTGACTACCTTCTCTCTGGCTTATAAAGCACTTTCACCTGCAATACCACATTGTCCTGTTTGGCACGGGGCGCTATTGAGCCAGTTTGTATGCATGTTATCCTGGTTCTGTGTGGAAAAAGCTTTTTTTTTTTTTTTTTTTTGGTTGGAACTGAAAAACGGGAGGGATTGTACCCTGACGTGACATCACGTCAGGGTGCAAATCAGTTTGGCCTGTTTTGAGACCAATTTACAGAAAACCCCAGATTTGCTGTGAAAGCCTGAGTGTTCAAACTGGAGTATTTTTGGGGATAGAAGAGAGGTAGGGGAGACCAAAAACACACAAAAAATAAGTTAAAATTCATGGTGTAGTCCCTTTAAAAAATGTAATGAGATAAGAAAAAAGAGCATTACTGTATCAAAAGTAATCAACAAACTATACTATAAAATCTGCTAAAAAATATTAGACAAATTGTCAATTAATTTAAGTAAAAGGCAAAAACATTGAAAATAGTCGATCTACAAGCTCACAACGCCTCGCAACGTGAGACGTTGTGAGCTTGTAGATCGGCTATTTTCTCAATATTTATCTGTGGAACTGAGTCAAACAAATGTAATGCCTCAACTTCTACAATTCCAATCACTTGGGGGGTCCCCAGTTCAAATATGATTTTGGGGGGTCCCCAGTATTTTGAGAGGTTGTATGTGCAGCAGATACATTACATACTGAGGTAGAGTCTAACTGCAATAAGTATAAAGTGTAGCTTTTTGAGTTGACCTTAGTTGCTTCATTTTCCATAACAAACCACCAACAACCATCACAGTGACCCCTGGCGTCACAAGATTCTACAGGTGACAAAGTTCGGTGCTGCAAGCAGTCCTGCAGAAAACCGCACGCGCACGCTTAAAAAAAAATGTCCAAATTGTTAGATTATATAGATATATTTCCCCATAACATGTTGGACATTATTCCAACACAGGCTGAGCTTGAACACTGATGTTCTTGTTGTAACTTTATACCATCTAAACAAGTGGTTCTCAACCTTTTCAGGCCATGACCCCCCAAAATAATCATATTCGAACTGGGGACCCCCCATCCTGATAAGCACTTGGAATGTAGGAGTTAAGGCATTACATTGTGTTTGACTCTAGATACAAAGTTGTGAAAATAGCATGTTGTGAAAATATTGTTGTGAAACCATTTGTTACGGCCCCTTTAACCTTGGCTCCAACACTCAAGGGACCACAACATAATAAAGGACATAGTCAGGTTTCACACTAAATTGAAGGTTTATTTTTCAATATAAACGAACATCAAGTGTACGTTTTTAATACACCATAAAATACTGATTAAGGCAACCTCAAGAGTAACAGTGAACCAATAGAAACCTGGCTAAAGTCCTAACCAAACAAAAAGGTGATGGGCTGGCCAAACTGAAAAGTGGAGAGTCTGGTGAGCCAGGCACTGTGTGCCCGTCGCCTCACCAGACTCCCATAAACTACCAAAACATATACGAAAACTAAACTAACCAGTAACGAGAGAACAAATAATACTTACAACCAGCCCATCAGAAATGAAATAAAGAACTACAAAACTACTATGGGATCAAAACATTGGTGTTGACTGCTGGGGTGCTGAGGAGCTTCTGAATGCTGGCTACAGCTCCTGTTTTATAGACCTGGTCCTAATCACACATGAAGCACAGCTGTTTTATAGACCTGGCCCTAATCACACATGAAGCACAGCTGTTTTATAGACCTGGCCCTAATCACACATGAAGCACAGCTGTTTTATAGACCTGGCCCTAATCACACATGAAGCACAGCTGTTTTATAGACCTGGCCCTAATCACACATGAAGCACAGCTGTTTTATAGACCTGGTCCTAATCACACATGAAGCACAGCTGTTTTATAGACCTGGTCCTAATCACACATGAAGCACAGCTGGGAATGGGAGGGGCAGCCAGAGCACTTCCAGGTGAGTGACAGGTGTCTAGCCAGACCAGGGCAGCAGAGCCAGCAAGGCAGGGTAGACACTACACACAGGACAAATAAGCATCAGTGAACACATAAGCAAAGAAAGACTATAGACTGAGGTGTGAATATGTGCTAGCACATAACACCATTGTTGTGAAAATAGCCGATCTACAAGCTCGCGTTGTGAGCTTGTAGATCTGCTATTTTCACAATTTTTGCCTCCTTATATGATTTGACAATTTTGCCAATGTTTGAGCAGTTTTTATAGTGTAGTTTGTTGATTACTTTGTTGATTACTTAGAGAACCACAGGTTGAGAACCCCTGATCTAAACAAGTGCTAAACATTGAACTAAGTACAAGTTGTTAATGAACCATAAATAGCAACATTCAAAGCTCAGATGAGATGTTTATATCTAGACCGGGTCCCCAGATGATTAACTTAATGTACAACATTGTTTTCTCTCTCAACAGTAAACACACCCACACACAGTATAAGTGTATACAGGGGATCTGTGCATTTATAAAGTTACAATGTAAGGACTTTTAAGATCTTTTTAATACCAAATTGGCCAAATATTACCTAAGAAAGAGGCAAACATTGTGGAAAATAGCCGATCTACAAGCTCACAACGCCTCACTTAGTTTAGTTCTATATAGTTCGGCTATTTTCACAATATTTATGTGTGGAACCGAGTCAAACCCCAGAGTACAACATGTATTGGTTTTTATTTTCTTATTTTAAGTATATTATGTTTATTTGATGTATTATTTTGTCTTTTAACAGTGTTCAAAATAAAACAATCAATCAGTCAAATGTAATATTTCACAGTACCAATCTGCCACAGACCCATAGGGACTAAATCATTCTTTCAGAAACGGAGATTTAATGTTTTTTCAAGAGCAGCTCATTTAATTCGTCAACTTATTTTATCAAATTTTCTATCACACAAGAATTGTTAAAAAAAAAGAAAGAAAGAAAAAGAAGGGGTAATAAAGGTTATCAGAATCCATTTTATTGGCCTGTGTTTTTACACAAACATACAGTGACTGGTTGGCTGTTGCCTGGCTTCACACAAACATCACAGCAAAGTAAGGGTTAATATTATAGCTGAAACTAAAAATCAATCTAAAGTAGAAGCACCCTGGGCAAGACCTGCGATGTTGGTTGTCTAGGAAGTTGACAACCGGAAATGGTTGAATTTGGCGGAAGTACCGCCCAAGGAAATGACGTTGATGCTTTACAAATCTGTTAACATTCTCCGTGAATGAAACGAGTGTTGTGATTGGTCAGAAAATATCGTTTCCGGGAGAAACTCAAGACTTCCTAGACACTCGCTGCTTTAGGTCGTGACCAGGCTCTTCTTTTCGCAGATGAGTGAGGCTGGGACCGAGGTTAAAGTAGAAGTATGAATGTGATGGCAGTTGTGTTAGATGCAGCGCTCACAGTTGTTTTATGCAAACCCCACATCATCTTCTAAATTACATTTCCCCTGAGCAGCAATGTGCATCACCACGGCAACACACCATCTTCATCACCATGACAACACACCATCTTCATCACCATGACAACACACCATCTTCATCACCATGACAACACACCGTCTTCATCACCATGACAACACACCATCTTCATCACCACGACAACACACCATCTTCATCACCACGACAACACACCATCTTCATCACCACGACAACACACCATCTTCATCACCACGACAACACACCATCTTCATCACCATGACAACACACCATCTTCTTCACCATGACAACACACCATCTTCATCACCACGACAACACACCATCTTCATCACCACGACAACACACCATCTTCATCACCATGGCAACACACCATCTTCATCACCACGACAACACACCATCTTCATCACCATGACAACACACCATCTTCATCACCATGACAACACACAATCTTCTTCACCATGACAACACACCATCTTCATCGGCAGCACAGCTCCGTAAAGTTACTATTCTACCAGGGGGAGGAGCTTAACCACTATAACCCAGACGTCCCTCAGGGATCCGTAATAGTGACCTTCATGTTTACGCTCGACATTAACATATCTTCACTGAAAATAGCAGATCTACAAGCTCACAGCTTGTCCATCTGCTATTTTCCTGCAAAGGTTTTCCCAGAATAGGGATACTGGGGTTTAAGTGGTTAAAACCAAACCGTGAAATGTACTGAACTTTACAAACAAATATACCGCGACCGATCGCCATTCAGGAGAGTTGTAGCCCCACCCCTTACCCAGGTTTATGACCCATATTTTGTAAAAAAAAAAAAGTGCAAAAGATGAATCAATTCTAATCAATTTGAAACACTTTGATTTGATTTGTTTTTCAAACATAAATCAAGTCAAGGTTTGATTTGAAACGTTTTCCAAATGAGCCTCTCTGCAAGCTGACAACACGTCACATTGTGAGCTTATAGATTGACTATGTTTGAACCCATTAAGACCGGAACACATCCATGTCATTTTAACATTTCTTTGGCAAGTTTTTTAATTGTGAAAATCTTTTGTAACTCAAATCTTTGCTTCTGGGGATTCTACAAATGTCTTTTTTGTAGACCACGCAAAATGATATGTACTTGGCGCCATCTCAAAATATGTTGTTCCAGGGACCCACAGAAGCAAAGATTTGAGTTACAAATGTTCTCTTAAAAAAATAAAAGATTTGCACACATTTTCATGATTTTTCAAAAATAGCAGATCTGCTATTTTTGATAGTATAAAATAATGGTTAAAAAGTGGTTACACAGATGTGTATCTTAATGTTTTAATGACATTACCAAAATGCCAGGTCTGAAGTGGTTAAAAATCAACACAGATTGGCTGCAAACACCGATGTCATAAAAAAACATTTCCTCATGGCCGATAGTTCTACGAAGAATGACTCTTCCTCACTTCCAGAATAAGTAGTTCTCAATGATCAAAATGGTATTACATGGGGGTCTGTGGTCTATCAAACTGGGGGTCCTTGAAGCACTGCTGTGGCTGTAAAAAATATTCGCTTATGGGGGTCCCTGGCGTATGTTTTCAAATGGGTCATATGTGTCAGTTTAAATTAGGGGTCCTTGACATGAAACAGTGTGAGAAACACTGCCTTCAGAGATCAGGGTACATGTGGACCAGCAGGGGGCAGTATGACACACAGTGGGTAATCACACATAACAGTTTATCCAAAGCCTGGTCATAATTATGTAACATAAAACCAGTGGTTCTCAAAGTGGGGTCAGGGGACCCCCAGGGGTCCTTGAAGGGGTTCCCAGGGGGTCCCCAGCAAAATGTGTTAATATAGCATCAAACTCAGTTTAAGGACTTTAAACCCAGATACAGCTATTTTAAAATAATAATAATACGGTAAAGAATAGGAATATTTTTAGAAATTAGAAATACTTGAACAACACATATCTTCTATGGGGGTCCCTGGCACAAATATTCTCAGATAAGGGTCCACAGACATACATTCGGGGTCCATGGCAAGAAAATGTTTGAGAACCTTAAAGTGGCATAAAGGGCCGTGATGGAAGCCAGTAACGATGGGTGACCATTCCAGCTATGGGTTTGACCACTCCAACTATGGGTTTGACCACTCCAGCTATGGGTTTGTTCATGTAAAACGTTGGGATGAATTTAAACAGCAAAGAGAGAAAAAAAAACTCATGAAAATAATAATAATACTTGTTGGATTTGGCAAACAGCAAATTGGCAAAATTCACAACAATATTTACACGATCCCTTCCTGATCCAGGGATGTATTTAATTTAAAAAGCATGAAAAGGAAAACAATTCTTTTTTTTTTTTTTCAAAATACATTTCTAAAGCAAATGAAGGCATGTAGCATAGCGTTAGTAGCCTAGTGTTAAACATGGGGAAAAAACATGTTTCAAAGCATCATGAGTTCCTCCCCAAGCTCTCCCAAACACTCTTAAAGGCAATTTCTCTTAAAGGTGATTTTTTTTTTCTGTAAAAAAAGAAAAGAAATATAATATATAGAAATATGAGTTCTCTCTCCTGATTGGATAAAATTGGTATCCTGACCTGAACATGTATTTTATGTTAAAGAGTTGGAGACAGTTAGACCTGTTACTGTTAACACACACTCTATAGCAATTATTACTATCACAATATAGAGCTAATGTACACTTTATTTTAACAAAAGAATATCACTTACTGCACCTTTAACTACTTCAACCCTCGTGTCCCTGTTCTGGTGGCAAAAACACTCAAACAAAAAATAACCAGACTTACAAGCTCACAACATGTCACAAATGTGAGTCACTGTGAGCTTGTAGATCGGCTGTTTTGGGTGAACAGATTCAGTGAAGAGGGAAAAAGTACGGGAACCATTAGGCAGAAATAGCAGATCTACAAGCTCACAATGCGTCGCAAGGGGACACATTTCTTGTGAGCTTGCAGATCGGTTATTGTTGGAACATAGATTTGGGGCCCTACCTCGCCTTTACCCCGTATGCCTCAACTTTTAATGCCATTTTATACTATTTTGAAAAACATTTTTAAAAAAATCAAAGAGAAAGCATCTGTGTCAGAAAAGATTTCTTTGGCTATTCAAAAATAGCAGATATACAAGCTCATAGTGTGGCACCGAGTGCCGCGCTATGAGCTTGTAGATCTGCTATTTTTGGAAAAGTCGTGAAAATGTGTGCAAGTCTTTGAATATATATTTTTTTAAAGCAGATTTTTTTTTTTAACTCTGTTACAACTTCTGGGGGGCGGGGGGGGATCCCTGGAACAAAATATTTTGAGATGGGGGTCCGCGCAGACCTAAATACATATCATTTTGGGGGTCCTTTAAATGAAAAAGTTTGAGAACCACTGATTACAACATCAATTTTAAAAAAAAACTGATAGGATTTAGAAGACATTAGAATCCCCCAGAAGCAAAGATTTGAGTTACAAATGTTTCCTTTAAATATACATATATATATATTCAAAGATTTACACTGATTTTCACGATTTTTTTCAAAAATAGCAGATATACAAGCTCATAGCGTGGCACGGAGTGCTTGTATGAGCTTGTATATCTGCTATAGCCCAAATAAATCTAAAAAGGACACAGATGCGTGCCCGGCTTTAATGGGTTAAGGCAACGGCAAGATATGGCCCTTGGTGTAGAGAGAGGACACAAAACAGTCCAAGTACAGAGACCACCTCAGGTCCAGGTTTTACTAGTAGAAGATAGTTGTGGTATTGGTTCACAGGATATTGAACATCACCATGGTACATCGGTCACAATGCATGACAACTGAGTTCCCTTTAAGCCATTTATTTTGCATTGCACACATGAGCATATTTGGTAATGAGCAAGGAGGTGATGAGGCTTCACGGTTATGATGTTTTACTATGAAAAACAGAAACACATCATTATTATACAAAACACATAAACAACGAACAACAATTAGGACAATGATGTATCACTATAAAGGAGGAGTGGGTAGGCCTACCACTAATAAACCAGAGTACTAAACACCAAACACATTGCACAATATTCTCTAAGTTAACTTACTGCATTTTCTTGCTAAGTCCATTATGTGCACTAGCTGCACATTACACACAATCCCCTCTTAAGTTTTCAAGGCAAGCAGGTGAACTAACATTAATTACATTTATCACAAGGCAATATAATGCAACATAAGACTCACAAATTGTCCACAGAACTCACTTCAATGATGCATAACCAAGGCCTGCTGAGACTCCAGACCAGGACAGAGGAGTTGTTGCTGCTGACAAACAATAACTGGAGGGACAGGCACTCAAGCAGTATTTATAGCAGGCCTCTAATGAGGAGTGAGTTAGGACAGGTGTGGTTAGGGTTTGAGAGTGAGTGAGAGCAGGTGAGGTGGGTGGAGCCAATCCATGGGAATAGGCCAGGGGGAGGGTTGCTGTCTAGTATGACTCTTTTCTACAACTAGAGTCTAGAGAGGGTTGGTGTGTGCTAAGAACACTAGTGCCGAAAATAGAGGATCTACAAGCCCAACGCGTCGCCTTGTAGATGGGGTATTTTTGGGCAAAGAGATTTTGTTTTAGAGGCGGAAAAAAAGCGGTCCCAAGTACAGGAACAACTTCAGTTCCGGTTTGACTAAGTCTACAGAGGGTTGGCGTGGTTAAGGACACTAGTAGTGCACAACAACGACAGGCAGGGGGCGCTCACAGGTCCAGCAGCACCGTCCTGAGCGCGTCCTCCTCGCTCATCCTGATGGTGGCGATGGCGCCGTCGTTGAACTCGACGTGTATATGCGTATACAATGCATAACGTCAATAAAGTTATCTGTGGCGAGTTTTTTCACGCCACGGAGAAACAATGCAGTCTACAACCTCAAGTGATGATGAGCTGGTCATGGTTTTAGTGAATAATATAAAGGTAAACTGACAGAAGGAGACTCGCTCACTGCATGGAGGTATAGGAAAAACTCCTTAGACGAGACTTAAAGAAAAACATTTGTCTTTATTTTGTAATGCCCATAATGTGCTCGGTGCTCAGTGGATTAAAAAGCAAACGTTTCAGTCCTCCCAGGACCTTCGTCAGTGCTATAATGTGATTATAGCATTACAACATAATGCTATAACATTATGGGCATTACAAAATAAAGAAAGATGTTTTTCTTTAAGTCTCGTCTAAGGAGTTTTTCCTATACCTCCATGCAGTGAGCGAGTCTCCTTCTGTCAGTTTACCTTGATGTTTTTCGAGACCACCGCACCTGCAGTTAATCTTCACCAAAAGGACAAAGAAAGGCGCAACAGTTCTTCTGTTCTTTAGTGAATAATACAAAGAAAAAGAATAGTGTTTGGGTTAAAACCCAATATTGACCTTGATAACAGAAATGGGTGAGTTCAAAAGTACTATCCAGGAGCTCAAATTGTAGCACAGCCGTGCCATCAAACGGTGGTGAAGACCCTACAGGCCCTACGGACCCTACAGGCCCTACGGGCCCTACGGACCCTACAGGCCCTACAGGCCCTACAGGCCAGGGCTTCCTGTTATGACTGTCTACCTGGTTTGTGTTTTTCTCTGTTTTGTTAGGATTTATTTTGTTTTATTTTGTTTTGTTTTTATTGTATGTTTTTTTTCTGGCTGCTGCGGCTGTTAGTTCGTCCTGTGACATTTGAACACTGTTGAAGGGCTAAACAAATATGTCCCAGGTGGCAGTAAAGGGACAATTTAAGGACTTTTAAAACCTTTAAAAAAAATAAATGAGATAAAAAATATTGGACAAATTGTCAAATAATTTAATTAGGAAAGAGGCAAAAATTGTTAAAACAATCGATCTACAAGCCCACAACGCCTCGCAACGTGAGGTGTTGTGAGCTTGTAGATCGACTATTTTCACAATATTTATCTGTGGAACTGAGTCAAACAAATGTAATGCCTCAACTCCTACAATTCCAATCACCTGGGGGGGTCCCAGTTCAAATATAATTATTTTGGGGGGTCCCCAGTTCAATTATTTTGGGGGGTCCCCGGTTCAAACATGATTATTTTGGGGGGTCCCCAGTTCAAATATGATTATTTTGGGGGTCCCCAGTTCAAATATGATTATTTTGGGGGGTCCCCAGTATTTTGAGGGGTTGTATGTGCAGCAGATACATTACATACTGAGGAAGAGTCTCACTGCAATAAGTATAAAGTGTAGCTTTTTGAGTGGACTTTAGTTGCTTCATTTTCCATAACAAACCACCAACAACCATCACAGTGACCCCTGGCGTCACAAGATTCTACAGGTGACAAAGTTAGGTGCTGCAAGCACTCCTGCACAAAACAAAACACACACGCGCGTGTGCCTAGACTGTTGA
>NC_139941.1:58095838-58123338 GCF_963454915.1 Gymnoscopelus microlampas
TTTGTAGATTTTGATTACAAAACATACATTTCAGCCCTATATACATTTAGACCATTACAAAATAGCAGATCTACAAGCTCACAATGCGACGCATTGTGAGCTTGTAGATCTGCTATTTTCAAAACATTTTTATACATTTGAAAACTTGTGAAATGTGGGACATTCTGCATAATGAGTACTTTCTACTTTTGGTACTTTAAGTACATTTTGACACCAATACCTTTGTACTTTTACTCAAGTAAATACAAAATTCTGGACTTGTAACAGAGTATTTCTACATGGCAGTATTGATACTTTTACTTAAATAAAACATTAGTACTCATTTCCACCACTGTATATTATATTACATTATATTATATAATGTTATGTTCACATCCTGAAATAAATCATTATGAATCTGTTTCATAATATTATAAAAACATTTAAATCTGTTGAATAAAATGTTTGACAGGAAGATACTTCTAATATTCACCTTTAGAACCAAACATGACTGTTTAACATGATGATGATGATGATGATGATGATGATGATGATGATGATGATGATGATGATGATTGTTATTTGTATTTAATGTCATATCTTTTATTTCCAGTGTTCCATGAGACCATTCATCTCCTTGGCTGTTCAGACACAGTTAAAGACTCATATAAAGAGGGCATGATGTCACTGGATGGTGAAGTGATGTTCTACGCAGACTTCAACAAAGGGAAGCTGGTGTACCCTCAGCCTCCGTTTGTAGATCACATGACCTTCAGACCAGGTTATGCATATGCTGTGGGTAATCAGCACATCTGCAAATTCAACCTGGACACCATTCGCACTGCCTTGAAGAAACCACCAGTGAAAGGTACATGAATACTATGAACACAATAGTTATTAACTAAAACGGTTGAATATATTTAACATTGATGAAAATGTTTAACCCATTCAATCTGGGAACACATATCTGTCATTTTAGATTTCTCTTGCTGTTCAAAAATAACAGATCTACAAGCTCATAGCGCGGCACCGAGTGCTGCTCTATGAGCTTGTATATCTGCTATCTTTGAAAAAAAAACATGAAAAAAGTTTGAGAACCACTGATATTATAGCAACATACGTCCTTTTTTTTACTGTTAGGATTTAAAAGGCATTTGTAGAATCCCCCAGAAGTAAAGATTTGATTTACAAATGTTTGCTTTAAAAATATATATATATCCAAAGATTTGCGCAAACTTTCAAGATTTTTCAAAAATAGCAGATCTACAAGCTTGCTGACCATAGCGCTGCAGCGGCGGCACACACACACACACACACACACACACACACACACACACACACACACACACACACACACACACACACGCACACACACACACACACACACACACACACACACACACACACACACACACACACACACACACACACACATTTAATTTTCAATTAAAATACATGAATCATATCAAATCCAGTTAAAACAGTTACCATCAAAATGAAACATATCAAAATGTATTCATATTGTGATATTTCATGTCTCTCTCAAAATAACAACCTTTCTGTGAGTGTTATCTCTGTTATCCTGGAAATACATGATGAGGTCTGACAGACAGACAGACAGACAGACAGACAGACAGACAGACAGACAGACAGACAGACAGACAGACAGACAGACAGACAGAGTCCTTGTTTACTCACCCACTGTAGAAAACTGGATAAATAGTGAAACAACACTTAACTGTTAGCTCAATTACATTGTATTTAAGATATTGAAAACATTTTAATGCCAGATTTCACATCCTGGACCTATTTTAGACTTTATGTAGTGACATACAGTATTTGGCCCATGGGGGGCAGTTAGCCTAGTGTTGATATTATACAGATGATAATAAAACTGAACATTAATGACATTTTTAATTGTCTATTTCCAGATGGATATGTGTACTATACGGCTTCCCGCTGTGTGTTTAACTCCAGTGAGCTGAAGGACATACAGTACATACTGTCACTGAATTTCGATGGTGATGAGTTCCTCAGGTGGGACAGTAGAGTAGATCAGTTTGTTGGATACACTGAGTTTGGTGTGAAGAACGCAGAGCGCGCCAATAAAGATCCTACACAACTGGCTGCATGGAGGGCACAACGAGAGGTATTCTGCAAACCCAACATTGAGCTCTACTACTCCTCTGTTCTGAACAAGAGAGGTGAGCTGATCTCAGAGCAGCACTCAACACTCATCACCTCATAAACTATAACATGACATCATAATAAATCATTCTATCATTCTATTCAAAGCGGATATACAAGCTCATAGCGGGCACCGAGTGCCGTGCTATGAGCTTGCAGATCTGCTATTTTTGAAAAATTGTGAAAATTATGATAAATATATTTTTAAAGTGAACATTTGTAACTCGAATCTTTGCTTCTGGGGGTCCCTGGAACAACATTTTTGACAAATGTTCGCTTTAAAAATATATATATTTAAAGATTTGCACACATTTTCACGATTTTAAAAACATTGCAGATCTACAAGCTCATAGCACGGCACTCGGTGCCGCGCTATGAGCTAGCATGGTATACTATGAGCTATTATGGTATATACAATAATAATAATAATAATGATAATGATAATAATCATCATCATCTTTTTTAGGAGTGGAGCCCAAAGTGCGACTGAAGTCAGAGACTCCCCCTCGTCGTGGTGAACACACTCACATGCTGAGGTGCAGCAGCTACGACTTCTATCCTAAAGTGATCCTGGTGACCTGGTGGAGAGGTCAAGAACCTTTGACCTCTGGTCTCTCCTATGCCGATGTGTCTGATGGAGACTGGTACTACCAGTACCACTCCTACCTGGAGTACACACCCAGGTACACACCTAACAGACACCTATACATAGAAATACACACCTCTACTGGTACTACCAGTACCACTCCTACCTGGAGTACACACCCAGGTACACACCTAACAGACACCTATATATAGAAATACACACCTCTACTGGTACTACCAGTACCACTCCTACCTGGAGTACACACCCAGGTACACACCTAACAGACTAACAGAACAAATTGTGTTTGTGCGTGCGTGCGTGCGTGCGTGCGTGCGTGCGTGTGTGTGTGTGTGTGTGTTACAGATCAGGAGAGAAGATCACATGCATGGTGGAACATCCCAGCCTGACCGCGCCTATCAAGATGGACTGGGGTCAGTTACTGTAATCTACTGTAATCTACTTTAGGCCTATTCTACTGTAATATAATGTCATCTACTGTAATGTGTTACACTACACTCTGTTTTAATGGTTCAAGGATTCTTCTCTTTTTGAACCAGAAGATATATTTGTTTTGCAGAAAGGAAACACAGCAAACCAATTAAAAACAAGACACAATAATACAGACACCAGAAAGAAAAATCAATACAAATACATAAAAACATCCTAAAAAAAAAGTAACCATTTTAATAAGAAGGTCATGACAAGAGCCTCACCTACTTAGAGCATAAGTGTCACGTCTAGATGAGGTCCATCATCTGTGTTTACTAATTGCTGCAGGTACAAAGACATTCATAGAATTTATATTATTTATAAAATGTATAGAATTCATAGAATTTATAGAATTTACACATCATGGTCAGAAGCTGCTGGAGTGAAGGAGCTGAGAGTGACTGTAAAGTATGAGAACAGTCCTGAGAGATGGAACTGGTCTTATATAAATGCTGCATTAATATCAATGGTAATGGTCTCGTGGTTAGAGTGTCTGCCCTAAGATTGGCAGACATTGGCAGCACTTGGTGCCACGCTACGAGCTTGTAGATCTGCTATTTTAGAAAAATTGTGAACATTTTTGCAAATCTTTGAATGTATACTTTTTTAAAGTGAACATTTGTAACTGTCAAATGTCTCAACAAATGTCTTAATGTTTCTGAAAAACTATTGTTGCTATAATATCAGTGGTGCTCAAACTTTGTATTGTCAAGAAGGACCCCAACATTAGCTGATTTGAGTTAAAAATGCTGTTTTAAAAGAAAATAGCAGATCTGCAAAGTCTTAAAATAAGGCTTATAGCTCAAATATAAAATGACACTGGTGATTTCATGCCAGGGTCAGTGAAGAACAAGGTGTTTTAATCTACTGTAATAATGTAATATAAAATAATATAATATTTGTATTGTTAGATTTCTCCATGTCAGAGTCAGTGAAGAACAAGGTGGCCATGGGAGCATCAGGTCTGGTTCTGGGTCTGGTCATGTTCCTGTCTGGATTCATCTACTTCCAGTGGAAGAAACAAGGTGATTAGCATGTTTAATCAACATGTTAATTAACATGTTTAATTAACATGTTTCAACATGTTTAACTAAGATATTTCATTGACATTTTGACTGTTATTGTGTTATTGTGTGTACATTTATGCATTGTATGGAGAAATACACACAAACATAGGATGTATTTGTGTGTGTGTTTTAACTGTCTCTCTTCTTCTATCAGGTCGTATTCTGGTGCCTACAACCAATGACGATCTTTAGACTCATCCCACACACCCAGGTTCACTTCCTCTTCCTTTTTACCAAACTTAGCTTTTTTGTTTTATGTATAAAAGTGTATAAAAGTATAAAACATACACAAAACAACATGCTTGTGTAAAAAGTGAAACAACTAGCCTGGTAAACCATCCCGGTCGCTTGAATTCACATTATCATGTGTCTTCTGCTTCCTTTATCATAATAATGAATCTAATAATCAAATGTAATAATCAAATGATTTGTTGTATCAGACAACACTGATGACAATGTGGTCAGATGGGGGGGGGGGGTCCTCTTGGTAAACTGTGTAGTTTGGACCATGAGGATTGATGTCTCCATGAATTGAGTACGTGGGGATCTCATTTGAAACAAGACATTTTGGCTTTCATGAGCGATCCATTTTAGCTGAACACAACATTTCAGTGAACTGAACCCAATGATTCAGTTCATTGAACACAACATTTCAGTGAACTGAACACAATGATTCAGTTCATTGAACACAACATTTCAGTGAACTGAACCCAATGATTCAGTTCATTGAAAACACTGATCATTCCATCACTAGCAGGATCAAAGACAGAACCTTGTGGTCCAAAGGAGAGTATCCTACCAACTGAGCTGCCCTTCCATTCCATTCCATTCCATTACAGTCATTTAGCAGACACTTTTATCCAAAGCGACATACAATAAGTGCATTCAACATAGGTAGGGAACGACACTACTAATGACCAGAAGTCCTAAGTGCATTTTCTGCTAAAACAAGCAACTAAGAGTACACCTAGCGCTGAGGTAAAAGTGCAATATATCAGCTACCTACTTTCTTAAACAGATGAGACACATAGCAAAATCAAATGAGCAAGAGATAAAACAAATAAGTGTATAGACTAAACAAGATCCAATAAAACAATACAATAATAAAACAAGAGTTTGTACAACAAGCAGGCAAGGCAAAGAGGAAGGGTAGTGTTTGAGGTGGGTTTTCAGTCTGCGGCGAAAGATGGGCAGTGACTCTGCTGTCCTGACATCAGTGTCTCTGCTGTCCTGACATCAGTGACTCTGCTGTCCTGACATCAGTGACTCTGCTGTCCTGACATCAGTGTCTCTGCTGTCCTGACATCAGTGACTCTGCTGTCCTGACATCAGTGACTCTGCTGTCCTGACATCAGTGGGGAGTTCATTCCACCACTGTGGGGCCAGAACAGAAAGAAAGTTGTGACCGTGTAGATCGGCCAGAAGGACCCTTGAGCGACGAGGCAATCAGTCGCCCCGAGGTGGCAGACCGCAGTGGTCGGGGCAGGGGTGTAAGCATCGACCATAGCCTGGAGGTAAGAAGGAGCTGTTCCTTTCACAGCCCTATAGGCTAGCACCAGGGTTTTAAACTGGATGCGAGCCGCTACGGGGAGCCAGTGTAGAGAACAGAGAAGGATAGTTGTGTGGGAGAACTTGGGGCGGTTGAACACCAGACGAGCCGTAGCTTTCTGAACAAGCTCCAGAGGTCTGATGGCAGATGCCGGAGCACCACCTTCCTACTAAGATACACTATGGTGTATCTTATGAATGGACTGAGTTGTTTCTATTGATGCTTACTGTAGTTGCAGGGAGACGTGTTCATGATCTATTAACTAGCATAGTTTTAAATCATTAAATACTACCACACATTTAACAAGTTATGAATAATACATTAACTAATACTTTAGAAATGATTCATGTACTATTATAAGGGAAGGTTGTTCTAAAGGGTTAACATGTTCACACAGTTAATACATTCTGATTCTTATTGGTTTATTGTCTTTTCACAGAACACCTGGGTGTGTTTTCAGAGAAGCAGAGAGTCATCGCTGCCCCTGGTGGAGAGAGGAGGAAATACATGTGTGTTCATTCAGCTTTTAAATAGTCATAACAGCAGCACAATGATGACATCATCAACCTTTTAAATAATCATAACAGCAGCGCAATGATGACATCATCAACCTTTTTCACAAATGTGACCTCCTGTTATGACCGCCTACCTGGTTTGTGTTTTTTGTGTTCCTCTGAACCCTGTTGAAGGGCCTGTTGCAGCCAATGTGATTGTGGTTTACTAGGTGTATGAAGTTGCTGTGATATAGTGAAGGTGCTGTGACATTACTGATTGACCTGGGCATACAGTAGGCGGGGCTTCAGCCAATCTGGGGGCACAGCCTATGTGGGGGTGTCACAGGTGCACAGTATTAGGGAATCACAGAGGGAAACCATACAGTTTTTCAACCGTGTGTTTCTGTTTGTTTTCAGTTTGTTTTGAGTTATTTGGGGTTTATTTTCTTATCACAGTTAGTTGTTTAGTTAACCGTTAAACACCCGGCTTTGTTTATGCTGTTATCATCCTGCTTCAAAATAAACATTTTAAATGCACTCAAAGAGAAGACCTGAGTTACTGTCAACACCACGCGTTGGAAAAGCTTCACACCATATCCCTCACTGGACATTATTTGTTGTTCTTCTGCCTTTACAGGCCTTTATGCTGAAAAGATATTTAATACAATTATTTGTTGTTCTTCTGCCTTTACAGGGCCTTTATGCTGAAAAGATATTTAATACAATTATTTGTTGTTGGGCTGCCTTTACAGGGCCTTTATGCTGAAAAGATATTTAATACAATTAAAACATACTTGAATGACTTAAAACATACAGGGGTTCCCATGGAAATACTCCACATTGAGGGGGTCCCAGGTGCTGACAGTAAAGGGACAATTTAAGGACTTTTAAAACCTCTTTAATACCTTTTAAAAAAATGTAATGATATTAAAAAGAGCATTACTGCATCAAAAGTAATCAACAAACTATACTATAAAAACTGGTCAAAAATATTAGACAAATTGTCAAATAATTTAATTAAGAAAAGATTTAGAAAATAGTCGATCTACAAGCTCACAACGCCCCCCAAGATGGGCAGTGACTCTGCTGACCTGACATCAGTGACTCTGCTGTCATGACATCAGTGACTCTGCTGTCATGACATCAGTGACTCTGCTGTCCTGACATCAGTGACTCTGCTGTCCTGACATCAGTGACTCTGCTGTCATGACATCAGTGACTCTGTTGTCCTGACATCAGTGACTCTGCTGTCCTGACATCAGTGTCTCTGCTGACCTGACATCAGTGACTCTGCTGTCCTGACATAAGTGACTCTGCTGTCATGACATCAGTGGGGAGTTCATTCCACCACTGTCAATCAGTAAAAAAAGAAATGTAATATTTCACCGTACCAATCTGCCACAGACCCATAGGGACTAAATCATTCTTTCAGAAATGGAGATTTAATGTTTTTCAAGAGCAGCTCATTTAATTTGTCAACTTATTTTATATCACACAAGAGAAAAAAAAGAAAGAAAAAGAAGGGGTAAAAAAGGTCATCAGAATCCATTATATTGGCCTGTGTTTTTACACAAACATACAGTGACTGGTTGGCTGTTGGCTGGCTTCACACAAACATCACAGCAAAGTAAGGGTTAATATTATAGCTGAAACTGAAAATCAATCTAAAGTAGAAGTATGAATGTGATGGCAGTTGTGTTATGCAGCGCTCAAAGTTGTGTTATGCAAACCCCACATCATCTTCTAAATCACAGTTCCCCTGAGCAGCAATGTGCATCACCACGGCAACACACCATCTTCATCACCACGGCAACACACCATCTTCATCACCATGACAACACACCATCTTCATCACCATGACAACACACCATCTTCATCACCATGACAACACACCATCTTCATCACCACGACAACACACCATCTTCATCGTCATCGGCAACACACCATCTTCATCGTCATCGGCAACACAGCTCCGTAAAGTTACTATTCTACCAGGGGGAGGAGCTTAACCACTTTAACCCAGACGTCCCTCAGGGATCCGTACTAGTGACCTTTATGTTTACGCTCGACATTAACATATCTTCACTGAAAATAGCAGATCTACAAGCTCACAGCTTGTCCATCTGCTATTTTCCTGCAAAGGTTTTCCCAGAATAGGGATACTGGGGTTTAAGTGGTTAAAATCAAACCGTGAAATGTACTGAAATTTACAAACAAATATACCGCGACCGATCGCCATTCAGGAGAGTTGTAGCCCCTCCCCTTACCCATGTTTATGACCCATATTTTGTCAAAAAAAAAATTCCAAAGATTAATCAATTCTAATCAATTTGAAACACTTTGATTTGATTCGTTTTTCAAACATAAATCAAGTCAAAGTTTGATTTGAAACGTTTTCCAAATGAGCCTCTCTGCAAGCTGACAACACGTCACATTGTGAGCTTATAGATTGACTATGTTTGAACCCATTAAGACCGGAACACATCCATGTCATTTTAACATTTCTTTGGCAATTTTTTTTAATTGTGAAAATCTTTTGTAACTCAAATCTTTGCTTCTGGGGATTCTACAAATGTCTTTTTTTACTCATTTTGCTATAATGTCAGTGGTCCTCAAACTTTTTTTTAATGTCAAGGACCACACAAAATGATATGTACTTGGCGCCATCTCAAAATATGTTGTTCCAGGGACCCACAGAAGCAAAGATTTGAGTTACAAATGTTCTCTTAAAAAAATTAAAAGATTTGCACACATTTTCCATGATTTTTGAAAAATAGCAGATCTGCTATTTTTGATAGTATAAAATAATGGTTAAAAAGTGGTTACACAGATGTGTATCTCAATGTTTTAATGACATTACCAAAATGCCAGGTTTGAAGTGGTTAAAAATCAACACAGATTGGCTGCAAACACAGATGTCATAAAAAAATATTTCCTCATGGCCGATAGTTCTACCAAGAATGACTCTTCCTCACTTCCAGAATAAGTAGTTCTCAATGATCATAATGGTATTAAATGGGGGTCTGTGGTCTATCAAACTAGGGGTCCTTGAATCACTGCTGTAGCTGTGAAAAATATTTTCTTATGGGGGTCCCTCGCGTATGTTTTCAAATGGGTCTTATGTGTCAGTTTAAATTAGGGGTCCTTGACATGAAACAGTGTGAGAAACACTGCCTTCAGAGATCAGGGTACATGTGGACCAGCAGGGGGCAGTATGACACACAGTGGGTAATCACACATAACAGTTTATCCAAAGCCTGGTCATAATTATGTAACATAAAACCAGTGGTTCTCAAAGTGGGGTCAGGGGACCCCCAGGGGTCCTTGAAGGGGTTCCCAGGGGGTCCCCAGCAAAATGTGTTAATATAACATCAAACTCAGTTTAAGGACTTTAAACCCAGATACAGCTATTTAAATAATAATGATAATAATAATCCGGTAAAGATTAGTTATATTTTTAGAAATTAGAAATACTTGAACAACACATCTTCTATGGGGGTCCCTGGCACAAATATTCTCAGATAGGGGTCCGCAGACATACATTCGGGGTCCATGACAAGAAAATGTTTGAGAACCTTAAAGTGGCATAAAGGGCCGTGATGGAAGCCAGTAACGATGGGTGACCACTCCAGCTATGGGTTTGACCACTCCAGCTATGGGTTTGTTCATGTAAAACGTTGGGATGATTTTAAACAGCAAAGAAAGAAAAAAAAAACTCATGAAAATAATAATAATACTCGTTGGATTTGGCAAACAGCAAATAGGCAAAATTCACAACAATATTTACACGATCCCTTCCTGATCCAGGGATGCATTTAATTTAAAAGGCATGAAAAGGAAAACAATTATCTTTTTTTTTTTCAAAATACATTTCTAAAGCAAACGAAGGCATGTAGCATAACGTTAGCCTAGTGTTAAACATGGAGATAAAACATGTTTCAAAGCATCATGAGTTCCTTACAAAGCTCTCCCAAACACTCTTAAAGGCAAGTGATTTATTGGTATTCCTTTTTTGTAAAATATATAGAAACATGAGTTCTCTCTCCTGATTGGATAAAATTGGAATCCTGACCTGAACATGTATTTTATGTTAAAGAGTTGGAGACAGTTAGACCCGTTACTGTTAACACACACTCTATAGCAATGATTACTATCACACTATAGAGCTAATTTACACTTTATTTTAACAAAAGAATATCACTTACTGCACCTTTAACTACTTCAACCCTTGTGTCTCTATTCTGGTGGCAAAAACACTCGGCAAAAATAACCAGACCTATAAGCTCACAACACGTCAAAAATGTGACTCACTGTGAGCTTGTAGATCGGCTGTTTTGTTTTATTCAGTGTAGAGAGGGAAAAATAAAGCACAGGAACCATTAGCCAGAAATAGCAGATCTACAAGCTCACAACACGTCACAAATGTGGCGCGTTGTGAGCTTGTAGATCGGCTGTTTTGGGTGAACAGATTCAGTGTAGAGATGAAAAAGGGAAAAAGTACGGGAACCTTTAGCCAAAAATAGCAGATCTACAAGCCCACAATGCGTCGCAAGGCGACACATTTCTTGTGAGATCTGAGCTTGCGAGATCGGTAATTGTTGGAACAGAGATTTAGGGCCCTACCTTGCCTTTACCCCGTATGCCGAAACTTTTAATGCCATTTTATACTATTTTGAAAAACATTTTAAAAAAAATCTAAGAAAGCATCTGTGTCAGAAAATATTTATTTGGCTATTCAAAAATAGCAGATATACAAGCTCATAGCGCGGAGTGCCGCGCTATGAGCTTGTACATCTGCTATTTTTGGAAAAGTCGTGAAAATGTGTGCAAATCTTTGAATATGTATTATATTTTGAGGTGGGGGTCCGGACAAATACATACAATTTTGGGGGTCCTTGAAATGAAAAAGTTTAACCACTGATTATAGCAACATCATTTTTTTTCAAAAGAATGTTAGGATTTAGAAGACATTTGTAGAATCCCCCAGAAGTAAAGATTTGAGTTACAAATGATTCCTTTAAAATATATATTCAAAGATTTACACAGATTTTCACGATTTTTTTTCAAAAGATAGCAGATATACAAGCTCATAGCGCGGCACGGAGTGCTTGTATGAGCTTGTATATCTGCTTATAGCCCTAAGAAATCTAAAAAGGACACAGATGCGTGCCCTGCTTTAATGGGTTAAGGCAACGGCAAGATATGGCCCTTGGTGTAGAGAGAGGACACAAAACAGTCCAAGTACAGAGACCACCTCAGGTCCAGGTTTTACTAGTAGAAGATAGTTGTGGTATTGGTTCACAGGGTATTGAACATCACCATGGTACAGGTTTTACTAGTAGAAGATAGTTGTGGTATTGGTTCACAGGGTATTGAACATCACCATGGTACAGGTTTTACTAGTAGAAGATAGTTGTGGTATTGGTTCACAGGGTATTGAACATCACCATGGTACAGGTTTTACTAGTAGAAGATAGTTGTGGTATTGGTTCACAGGGTATTGAACATCACCATGGTACATCGGTCACAATGCATGACAACTGAGTTCCCTTTAAGCCATTTATTTTCCATTGCACACATGAGCATTTGGTAATGAGCAAGGAGGTGATGAGGCTTCACGGTTATGATGTTTTACTATGAAAGACAGAAACACATAATACAAAACACATAAACAATGAACAACTATTAGGACAATGATGAGTAGCACTATAAAGGAGGAGTGGGTAGGCCTACCACTAATACAATTCAATTCAATTCAATTCAATTTCAATTCAAAGGGCTTTATTGGCATGAGAAAACATACGTTTACATTGCCAAAGCAAAAAGCACAATACAACAATACAGCAATACAATCAAAACAAAAATGTACATTTGAAAGTCAGAATCTTCAATAGATCAATTTCTATGTACCTAGATCACTGGGTGCAGGTATAGTGCAGGAATATACACAATGATTAGTCTTTAGGGTGGTTGTGTTCCGTTCGATATCCTTCTCCTATCACAACAACTCACGAATCTTGCTGCTGTGTTTGCACATTGTTGTACTTCGCCCAGCAGATATGGGAGTTTTTTGTCGTTGGTCATGTTTTCAAAGTCTCTGTGTGTGGTTGTAATCTGTGGGAAGTATGTGTCTCTGATGTCTTGGTACAATGGACAGACGGTTAGGAAGTGTAGCTCGGTTTCCACTTCCTTTTGTGTGCAGTGGGTGCATAGTCTGTCTTCTCTCGGGATACAGGTCTGCCTGTGACGACCTTTCTCGATCGCAAGACTGTGCTCACTGAGTCTGTATCTAGTTAAGATTTTTCTTTGTTTTGGGTCGGTCACGGTGCTCAGGTATTCTGCCACTGTGTATTCTCTGTTTAGGGCCAGATAGCATTCTAGTTTACTCTGCTTTTGTGTTGCTTCTTTCCAATGTGTCAGGTAGTTTTCCTTTTGCTGTTTTATAATTTTGTTTGGTCCGATGGGTTTTCTATCTCGTGGCTCTGTTTGTGTTTGTGCCCGGAGTTCCATGGCCAGCTGGCTGAGGGGGCATCTCTCTAGAGTTTCGCTGTGTGTGAGTGCTTTGTTATGGAGTGCATTTAGGTCGCTTTCTTTTAGGTGGTTGTAGAACTTAAGTGCTCTCTTTTTTATTTTGATTATGAGTGGGTATCGTCCTAGTTCTGCCCTGCATGCATTATTTGGTGTTTTTCGCTGGGTACGGAGAATGGATTTGCAGAATTCTGTGTGTAGGGTCTCGGTTTGGTGTTTATCCCATTTTTCAAGGTCATGGTTTGCTAATGGTCCCCAGATCTCACAACCATAGAGGGAAATTGGTTCTATCACAGAGTCCAGTATTTTAAGCCAGGTTTTAATTGGGATGTCTATTTTGATGTTTCTTTTGATAGCATAGAATGCCCTTCTTGCCTTGTCTCTCAGGTCCTTTACAGCTTGGTTGTAGTTCCCTGTGCTGCTGATGTTTAGGCCAAGGTAGGTATAGTTTTTTGTTTGTTCTAGTGGGATCGTATTTAGGAAAAATTGATGGTTTTGGCGGCTGGATCTTTTTTGAAATATCATGATTTTAGTCTTAGTTAGGTTCACTGTCAGGGCCCATGTCTGCGAGAATTTGTGTAGGAGATCGAGTTGCTGCTGTAGTCCTTCCTTGGTTGGAGACAGCAGCAGCAGGTCATCTGCGAAAAGTAAGCATTTGATTTCTGTGTTTGCCAAGGGGATGCCTGGAGCTGTAGACTGTTCTAACGTTTTTGCTAACTCGTTGATATATATGTTGAAGAGTGTTGGACTCAGGCTGCATCCCTGTCTAACTCCTCGGCTTTGGGGGAAAAAGTCTGTGTGCTTTTCGCCTATTTTAACTGCGCATTTGTTGTTTGTGTACATTGATTTTATGATGTCATAGGTTTTCCCCCCTATGCCACTTTCCAATAGTTTGTACATCAGACCCTCATGCCAAATTGAATCGAATGCTTTTTTGAAGTCGACAAAGCAGGAGAATAATTTGCTTTTGTTTTTGTTTATTTGGTTGTCAATTAGGGTGTTTAGAGTGTAAATGTGGTCTGTTGTGCGATATTTTGGTAGAAAGCCAATTTGTGATTTGCTCAGGACATTGCTTTCTGTGAGGAAGTTTAGGATTCTGTGGTTGAGGATCATGCAGAGGATCTTTCCGAGGTTGCTGTTTACACAGATCCCACGGTAGTTATTTGGGTCATATTTGTCTCCACTTTTGTGGAGTGGCGTTATCAGCCCTTGATTCCATGTGCTAGGGAAGATCCCAGAGCTGAGCACTATATTTAGGAGTTTTAGTATGGCCATTTGGAATTTGAGGTCGGTGAATTTTATCATTTCATTTAGAATACCGTCTGCCCCACAGGCCTTCTTGGTTTTAAGTGTTTTTATTTTGTCTTGTAGTTCTTTTAGGTTGATTTGGGAATCTAGTGGATTCTGGTAGTCTTTTACGGCTGACTCTAGGTTTTGTAGTTTATCTTTTATTTGTTTTTGTTCTTTGTTCTTCTCGATTGGGCCAAAGAGGCTAGAAAAATGATTCACCCATATATCTCCATTTTGGATGGGTAGTTCGTCCTGTTCTAGCTTATTAAGTCTGTTCCAGTTTTCCCAGAAGCTGTTTGTCTGTATGGAATCTTCGATATCTTGCAGTTGGTTTCTAACATGTTGATTTCTTTTTTCTCTTACTGTATTTTTGTATTGTTTCAGTGTTTCCCCATATTGGAGACGTATGTTGTGGTTGTCTGGGTCTCTGTGTTTTTGGTTTGATAGTTTCCTTAATTTTTTCCTGAGATTATTGCAGTCATTATCGTACCATTTGTCATTCTCGACGTTTTTTTCTGGCTTTCCTGTTTGATACTTTTAAGTTTGCTAGTGAGGCTGTTAGTTCAAATATATGATTGAGGCCTTCTACTGCCCTGTTTACACTTTCACTGTTTTCTTCAAAGGTTTTTTCTAGGAAATGATCCAGTTGTGATTGGACTTGTTTTTGCCTAATAGCATTTTGGAAAGCTTCTGCGCTATGTTCATTCCATTTGTAACGTTTTCTTATAGTATGTAGTTTGTTTGGCGTTTGTTCTTTGTGTCTGTGTGTTGATCTGTTTAGATAGGCTGTGATTCTGTTGTGGTCTGACAGGGGTGTTTGCGGGCTGACTGTGAAGGCTCTGAGCGATGCTAGGTTTATGTCCGTGATAAAGTAATCTACCGAGCTGTTTCCCTGGGATGAGCTGTATGTATATCTACCGAAGGAGTCCCCTCGGAGTCTACCGTTAACAATGTACAGACCCAGTGAGCGACAGAGCTGTAGCATTGTACCATATTAGCATACCTCCAGAGTCCCTTCCCTGGGTGACTCCTGCTAGCTTTGTAGATGGTACCACAAGTTCTCTGTAGCCAGTGGGACAGCCAGTGGGGCTGTCCCCTCTGTGCCATGTTTCTTGTAGAACAATGATGTCTATGTTTGCAATCTCTTTGGCAAAGTCTGGGGTTCTGCTTTTGATGCCAAGGGCAGTTGACCTCAAACCTTGTATATTCCAGGATGATATAGTGAGTGATTTGTACTCCATTGTTCACATTGTTGTTACATTCCAGGGGTTCTGCCCTGGGCCCATGCTGTGTAGAAATCCCTGAACATCTGCTCTATGCTGTGTGTGCTGGGGATGGCTCTGGTCACCGCCTGTGCATATGTGTATGGTTGGAGAGGGAGGGGGAGAGTAGGCGGTGGTGAGGCTGATGTAGGAGTGTATGGAATGGACATCAGTGGTGTGGGTGCGCTGTGTGTGGGATGAGGTCTGGGTGGAGCAGTGAAGATAGGCATCAGGGGTGTGGGTGGGCCGCTTTGTTGTGTGGCATGGGGTCTGGATGGAGCGGAGGGGTGTCTAAGAGAGGGTCTGCTAGGTTGATAGGGGTGGTGACGCCTAGTAGAGTGTCCTCTGTGTGCAGTGCGGTGTCCTCTGGGTGTAGGATGTTGTCCACGCTGGTTGCGTTTGTAGGGTGTTGTGTCTGTAGGATGGTTGCGGTCGAGTGCAATGTCCTTCAGGCTCTTTGCAAAAGTTGGAATGTCAGCCTTGCGGATGTGTACCTGGTCGTGTAGGCTTCCCTTGTCCAGGGCTGGGTGTTCTGCAAAGTGGACCTTATTCTTCCTTGCACAGATTCTGGAAGTCTGTGTGTTGATTGCGTTGATGTAGTCGTATTCGACGTCGCCTCTGTGTAGCAGTGCCGAGATGACTACTTCTGCGTTGGGAAATGTTGAGGTGGCTTTTTCTATCATTCCCTTGGTGGACGTAACCATCTCGTGGTCTTCCTGAAACCATATGTCGTTTGTGCCGGTGTGGATTATTATGTGGCTGGGGGAGCCCAGCCGGTCCCTTGTCAACAGCTCCATTGCACGTGCTGTGTTTCGACATCTGATGTGTTCAACTCTGTGCTTTGGGAAGAGTTTTTTTGCATCAATGTACTTCCCATTTGAGTCAGTCAGGAGTACAATTTCTGGGTTTTGTGGTTGGCTGTTTCCTGGAGGTGTGGCAGTGGGGGAGGGTTGGGGTGAGTCCTCTTGAGTTGGGGTGAGAACGATCTCTTGGGAGAGTGCTTGGCTTTGACGTCCCGCTGATTGGTCAAGGTTATCTGCTATTTCTCCCTGCTGATAGCTGGTTGGAGTTGCTTCCCTTTCAAGCCTTTCTATCTCTCTCCTGAGTGCCCCTATTTCCTTTTCCTGTCTTTCTCTTAGCATTTCTAGCTCCTTTCCCATGTCTTCCTTTAGCTGTCTTATCTCCTTTCCCATATGTTCTTGTAGCTGTACCAACTCCTGTTTGAGTTCCAACTCACTGTCTTGGAACCTTTTCACCATTGCTTTAAGCTCACTCTCTTCCTGTTCCTTTCTGTTACTGGCCCTGGGAGCTGTCTGTTCTTGCCTGTACTCTGATAACTGTTGTTCCATCTGTACCTGTCTATATTCTAAGCTGTGGAATTGTTCGGCCAACTTGTTAAGCAGGTTTGGCTCTATGGTGTGACCTTTTGTGGTACTTGTTTGTGGGGGTGGGGGTGGGCTCTCTACTGTGGCTGGATGTGTGGGTGTGGCTATGTGTGTACTGTTTGGAGTGCCATTTTTTTGTGCCATCTCTCTGATTTTGGTGAAGTCATTTTCTATGGGTGTTCTGTTCCCCTGGATTGTTACTTTTCCAGAGTTGAAAAAGTTTACAGTGGTGGTTCCGTCCTCTGAGTGCATTTTAAGGCTACATCCTTCAGGCAAATGTGCCTTTTTTATCTCTGTGTAGTGCTCTTGTGTGGCTTCAATCCATGCCTGAGGTCTATGTGTGAAAAAGATTAGGTTTGCTATAACCTTCTTTGCGGTACAGTCTGCGTAAAGTGTCTCTCTGTTATTTTTCAGGAATTCAGTCTTGTAAATATCCTTTTCTTTAATGGATTTTGCTTGGGTTGGGTATTCAATTACAATTGGTGTTGTGTGTGTGTGTGCTGTAGCTAGTGTCTCAGTTACCATGGTTGCCATTTTTCAGGTTCACACCTTGCTCACCTAGCTTCACGCCTATCTACCTGGCCCCTGTCTAACACCCCTCCCCCGATACCTTCCTTTGTTATGCTACTACTGCACTGCTACTACGATTGCTACTGCTACTAGTATATGTGTTTAAATGTTTAAATGTTTAAACTGTTCCCATGTAGTTTACTATGATTTCTACAGTATTCTATTTTACTACAATCTTACTACAGTCTTTCTACACTTCAGTGTCTCTAGACTAGAGTTCTGCAATGTATCTCCAAACTGCAGGCGTACTTACTCAAGTTCTTTGTGTGTCTTTTCTGGTAAAGAGCGAGTTTTAACTCCAAATGTTTTGTTGAGTGGTAAAAACGTTGTTTTATTCCTTATTTCCTTGTTGTCCTTGGTAGATCCTTTTTGGTCTTTGTGAAAAGTGTTAAAAGTATTTCACAAAAGTCTTTAAAAAGTATTCCAGTATCCAAGGCTCAGGAGCTCACAAAAAACACAACCTTCCACCTCGACAATCAACAATCACACCAGAGCACTAAACACCAAACACATTGCACAATATTCTCTAAGTTAACTTACTGCATTTCCTTGCTAAGTACATTATGTGCACTAGCTGCACATTACACACAAACCCCTCTTAAGTTTTCAAGGCAAGCAGGTGAACTAACATTAATTACATTTATCACAAGGCAATATGCAACATGAGATTCACAAATTGTCCACAGAACTCACTTCAATGATGCATAACCAAGGCCTGCTGAGACTCCAGACCAGGACAGAGGAGTTGTTGCTGCTGACAAACAATAACTGGAGGGACAGGCACTCAAGCAGTATTTATAGCAGGCCTCTAATGAGGAGTGAGTTAGGACAGGTGTGGTTAGGGTTTGAGAGTGAGTGAGAGCAGGTGAGGTGGGTGGAGCCAATCCATGGGAATAGGCCAGGGGGAGGGTTGCTGTCTAGTATGACTCTTTTCTACAACTACAGTCTAGAGAGGGTTGGTGTGTGCTAAGAACAATAGTGCCGAAAATAGCAGATCTACAAGCCCAACGCGTTGCCTTGTAGATGGGGTATTTTTGGGCAAAGAGATTTGGTTTTAGAGGTGGGAAAAAAGCGGTCCCAAGTACAGGAACAACTTCAGTTCCGGTTTGACTAAGTCTAGAGAGGGTTGGCGTGGTTAAGGACACTAGTAGTGCACGACAACGACAGGCAGGGGGCGCTCACAGGTCCAGCAGCACCGTCCTGAGCGCGTCCTCCTCGCTCATCCTGATGGTGGCGATGGCGCCGTCGTTGAACTCGACGTGTATATGCGTATACAAGTCATAACGTCATTAAAGTTATCTGTGGCGAGTTTTGTCACGCCATGGAGAAACAATGCAGTCTACAACCTCAAGTGATGTGAGGATGCGTAGCGGGTAGGGCCCAAAAGCAGACGAGGTAGGTAGAAGTATTCAAATCAAAGGATTTATTAAATAAACTGAGGTTTCCAAAAGCAGGGATACAGAACAGTAGGCATCAAGCACTAAACATAAACAATGGTGACATAGGTCTACGGACCAACAAGAACACAGTGCAAACTCAGGACTTAAATAGACAGGGGATAACAGGACGCAGGTGAACTCAAACTACAACCAACACTGGGATTGGCTGGGGCACAACAGGACACAGGTGGAGAACAATTACAAATACATACTGGTGAGACAAGACAGGAAGCGATAACAACGCAGACAGGAAACAATACTACAAAATAAGAGTAGACAACATCAGGGCAAAAGGCAACAGAGTAACAACAATACAAATATACAAATAGAACCTGCAGTATGCAGAACATGCAGTAAGCACTTTAGGTCTAACCGGCCTAAAGCGTCCATGACCATAAAAGGGCATCAAGGTCTAAATAATAAAGTCAAAGTCCACGGCCCGAGGAGCGGACGGTGACAAGTGATGATGAGCTGGTCATGGTTTTAGTGAATAATAAAAATAAAAATAATAGAAGTGTTTGGGTTAAAACCTAATATTGACCTTGAGAACAGAAAGGGTGAGTTCAAAAGTACTATCCAGGAGCTCAAATTGTAGCACAGCCGTTCCATCAAACGGTGGTTCTGTGGCTCAAACAAATAATGGACCTTGACATGAAAAGGGTTGAAAACCAGTGTATGGGTTTCACTAGATGACTATTGGAGTACTTTGTGTTAGTAGGCTAGTGGTCGTGGACAACTATTAAAAGATACATTACATACTGAGGAAGAGTCTCACTGCAATAAGTATGAAGTGAAGCTTTTTGAGCTGACTTTTTTCCACAACAAACCACCACCTAAACCACCAACAAGCATCACAGTGACCCCTGGCGTCACACAATTCTACAGGTGACAACGTTTGGTACTGCAAGCAGTCCTGCAGAAAACAAAACACGCACCCATGCATGCGCGCACGCGTGCGCTCGCACACACGCGCGCGCGCGCGCAGACACACACACACACACACACACACACACACACACACACACACACACACACACACACACACACACACACACACACACACACACACACACACACACACACACATTTGAAATATTTATGTCCACATAAACAGAAGTACAAGAATGCCTTGTACAAAGAACATAAACACTGCCAGCACAGTCAGATAATGTGAAAACAGCCAGTTACAAAGTGCATATAAGGCAGAACATTGTTACAATAATGTTGGCATACTTGTCACAACACAGCAGACAAAAATCATGGGTAAAGGAAACAACGCCTCCTCCAAATTGAGCGGCTTCCTATAATAGCTGATATTGAGCAGTACCTTGCTAATTGTTTGGCCCTCCTTTCGGAGAGGCCGGCCGTTTAAAGGCCCCTCACAACCAACTTGTGCACGTGTCCTAGACTACCAAAGATAAAAAACAAAAGTTTACATCTGTAGCCTAGCTGAGAGATGGTCTGCTCTAGCTGATGATATTTTAGCACTTTGGTTAGGAAGGCTGAAATCAAAAGTACAGCCGACCTCCCTATGGTTTTCATTAACAACAATGACATCAGGGGTGTTAGCTGAAATGTTAGAGAACACAGGATCATCATTACACAGGCTAAACATGCTCGGCTTCACAGTAGAATGCTTATACAGCATGATGGAGGACCTGAAAATAGAAGTGATATCTTTAGATATCAAATCCACTATTCTGTCATGCCTACTTATGTAGAGTCCCCTGTATACATGTCACCCATTTAAGATGTGGGACATGGTTTCAGCTACAGTATTTGTTCATGACCATGATGTATACAGTGAGGAGCATGGTTGCACACACACACACACACACACACGCACGCACGCGCACACGCACACGCACACACACACACACACACACACACACACACACACACACACACACACACACACACACACACACACCCCCCTCTGAAGTAACACTTTGATCACATGACGTGATGGTATCATCAGTGAGATGTAATGAGGCTTGGATTAGAGGAGCGTCTGTGAGTTCAGTTTACAGAGGTTCCCGGTTTGATCCCTGACTCCTCCTGGCTTCATGTTGAAGTGTCCTTGAGCAAGGCACTGAACCCCTAACTGCTTCTGATGAATGTGAGAATGTGGAACACCTTAGTTTAACATTATTAAAAGTAAATTAATACTTAATAGAGTTTTACTGCAATGTTCTAATTCAGTCCTATATTGCACTGATCAGAGCAATGGTCTCTAAATTATGACCATATGAAGTGTTACAGACTGTGTAACACTTCACAGTCTGTAACAGTCTGTATAATCAATATATCCTGACGCCTACCGTACGCTTAGATCTCACGTCTGGTTGAGAGCAGTTGTTGACTTTGGGCGCACCCGTTTGTTCCATTTTAGACCTGCAGAGCAGCATTGTCTGACCGTCTGACAGGCATCTGAACACATGTATCCACTCCAAAATGTATTATCTAACACTAATAAATAATCCCTGTGAAAATATAACATTTTATAAACTCATTTAAACAAACTGCTTTAACAGTCATTCAGATGACATTGCAGATCTGGCTGCATTGGCTATTTGAAAATAGCAGATCTACAAGCTCACAACACGCGTTGTGAGCTTGTAGATCTACTATTTTCAAAATATACAAGCGCTTCTACGAGAGCATTTTTGGGAGTTTGGACCGGTGCATCGGCGCCGCTGTTATCTTTTCATGGCCACCAGGAGATCATTTAACCCACGGTCCAACACACACCAGCCTTTATCCATTAATGTTCTCTCCAGGCTAGTTCTCATTAACGCGGCACGGGACTCGCCCGTCTGAGTTTCACTGGGAAATGGGAATATCCTACATGACTGCTTTTTTTTTGTGTAACTCGAACGCACACTGCTCGGTATGGATTAAATAAATTAATATACAAACGTATTCCATTCATGGTGATGTGGTATCATAATCTATCATTCATGTAAGCTTCTAGCCTACTTGATTGACAAAGATTGTACTATTACGCAGTAGGGCTTGCAAGTGGGTGCGTGTGTGTGTGTGTGTGTGTGTGTGTGTGTGTGTGTGTGTGTGTGTGTGTGTGTGTGTGTGCGTATGCGGGCCATAGTGTTTAACACAGTGTATTGTAACACTGTGTTACATAGACTGTCTATAGGGGCCGGGCATAGCGACGTCACAGGGTCGAGACGCCGTTAAATCAGCCCACTTTCACCGCCATGTTGAGGGAGTAGATTGACAGCTGCCACAAGTGTAGAGTAGTGTGTAGTCCTGTGTTTGTTGTCCAGCAAGTAGACGGTGTACATTATTATCTATCTCTAACTTATCTGTTGCTCTAATTTAGCAATGGTACGACAGTGCTGCATTATCGGATGCAATGCCAAGGTTTCAGACGTTAAATTAAAAAAGTTAAATTGCACACATTTCCAACCTGGAGGAAAAGCTGTTGGAGATCAGATGTCGAGATATCAAAGAAACGGCTTGGCATGGGTATCTTAAATACAATGAGATTGAGCTAACAGCTAAATTGTGTTTCTCTATGTGTCCAGTCTGAGAAACGTTGTCTAACGTGGGTGGCTCACGGTCACGGTGGCTGAGTAAACAGCCAGGGACTCTTGTCTGTCTGTCAGCAAGTGTTCAGACGTCGGAGATATCAAATAAATGTAGTATGGCTTGGGTGTCAGCTGACGAAATAACATAACCTTCAACAACATTCCCAAACACATATATAAGCTCAAACGAGCATGACAGCACACAATCAAACATGTAAACATCTGTTGGAGGCGAGGCGAGGCGAGGCGAGGCGAGCATCAGCGTTGCCATGTCGGCTTATTATAAGCGACTTTGGGCTTCTTTTTCTGTAAAGTTGCTTGTAAAATTAGTAGTTTTGTGTGGCTTATTTATAAAGTGTACTTGCTTATTTAGGCTTATTTAGGTACTTGCTTATTTAGGCTTTTTAAAAAATAAATAAATAATTAAACCAGTGGTTCTCAAATCTTTTCATGAAAATGTTTTGTGCCAGGGAGCATTTGTGTTGTTAGAATGTTTTAAAAAATATTCCAAATATTCTTCATTTTATTGCAAGAGTTTTTTTTAATAACCTATGTACAAGCTCACGTGAGCTTGTAGATCGGCTATTTTCAAGTAGCCGATGTCACTAAGCCACTTCTTTTGGGCTTGTTTTCATAGACCTGGTTCCTTATTTCTCTCGCAAAATATGGCAACACTGATCGCAACAGGTCCGTTGTGCACTTTCTCAATGATCAACAATGAACAATATAAAATTAATAATAATACTTCGCTATAATAATATTATAAATATATATATAGGCTAAATAATCAGTACTCAAGATGACTATATTTTATTTCGGTTACACAACTAAGCAACAAAACGTTGTTCTTTTCAGGTAAAATGAATGATTGTGACTGACTGGGCACTGTCATTACATCTGGTCTAGCCGTCTAGGGCACAGATGTAATGACTTTTTTCCAGGTAGCGTGCCTATGCGTCTGCATTCAGCTTCTCTCTGTATGGTAACTCTCTGTCACGCATTGCCAGGTCCATCTTCTGTCCTTTACCAATAAATTCGCTGTAGTTCAGGACACGTCGTGACTCGTGGGTAACTGTCAATGATGTTGATACGAGCTGTTGTTATGGAGCTCCCCTAATATGGCCACCGGAACTACTTCAGCCTAAGCTTGGCCACGCCTTTTGCCCGGCCCCTATAATGAATGTACTTTTAATAAAGTGTAACAGTGTGTAATACTGTATACTCTGTGTAACACTACTGTAGTTGCTCCATATGTGTGACATTCACTTTGTTGAGCAGCCGTGTTGATAATGAACTTTAACCTTAAACCTCCCATCATGTCTCATCTGAAAGCTTTTCATTAATTAGAACATTTTACTTTATAAACATATTTATTTGTTTCTGTCTTTCATTCTAACTGTTTTTCTTCAAAATTCACTACCATCGTCTCCCCAGAAACAGATGATGTAACATCATATCTTTAATCTGATTGGCTGATTCTTCTAAACTATAAAACGAGTCCTCCTTCATTCTCTTTCAGACTCCAGAACTTCTCTTGAGGTAACCATGTGTTTATTCTGATCTGTAGATTCTGATCTGTTTATTCTGATCTGTTTATTATGATATGTTTATTCTCATCTGTTTATTCTCCTCTGTTCTCATCTATTAAATTCAGTTTAGTTTTGATCAGTGTTGATGAAGATTACAGCCACCCTCCTCATCCTCTCCTCTGTACTTCATGTCAAAGCGTTCCAGGAAGTAAGTACATTATATTTATGTTATTATATAATATATACATTTATATCTACTGTTATTATATAAAAACAAATATGAACAATGCACAATACAAACAAATGACATGTGACACACACACACACACACACACACACACACACACACACACACACACACACACACACACACACACACACACACACACACACACACACACACACACACACACACACACACACACACACACACACACACACACACACACAATCACACACTAGTAACAGGTGATGTTTAATAAAAGATTAATCCTGATTGGCTGCTGAATAAAACAGAAAGTGAAATGCTCGAGTTTCCAGTCAGAAGCTTCAGTGGTGAATTCAACCCCACACACACACACACACACACACACACACACACACACACACACACACACACACACACACACACACACACACACACACACACACACACACACACACACACACACACACACACACACACACACACACACACACACACACACACACCCCTCTGAAGTAACACTTTGATCACATGACGTGATGGTATCATCAGTGAGATGTAATGAGGCTTGGATTAGAGGAGCGTCTGTGAGTTCAGTTTACAGAGGTTCCCGGTTTGATCCCTGACTCCTCCTGGCTTCATGTTGAAGTGTCCTTGAGCAAGGCACTGAACCCCTAACTGCTTCTGATGAATGTGAGAATGTGGAACACCTTAGTTTAACATTATTCAAAGTAAATGAATACTTAGAGTTTTACTGCAGCGTTCTAATCCAGTCCTATATTACACTGATCAGAGCAATGGTCTCTGAATTATGACCATATGAAGTGTTAAACACTGTGTAACACTGTGTAACACTACTGTAGTTCCTCCATCTGTTTGACATTCAGTTTGTTTGGTGTCATCATGTTGTACACAGAGTTAAATGAGGACACATTTCACATCATGTGTAAATGTACACAGAGAAATACTCCAACTAACTACATTATTTATTTTATTAACATTTAAAATATTGTATCACTTCAATCTGAAGTGATACAAAAGTGATGAACTTTAACCTCCCATCATATCTCATCTGAAAGCTTTTAAGTAATTACAACATTTTACCGTGGTTCTCAAACTTCTTTCATGTTTTTTACTAACATATTTCTGTCTTTCTTTGTTTTTCTGTCTTTCTGTCTGTCTTTCTTTATTTCATTCTATGTTTTTCTCATTTCTCAAAATTCCCAACCATCGTCTTCCCGGAAACAGATGATGTAACATCATATCTTTAATCTGATTGGCTGATTTGTCGAAACTACAGAATGAGTCCTCCTTCATTCTCTTTCAGACTCCCGAACTTCTCTTTCAGTAAACATCTGTTTATTCTGATCTGTTTATTCTGTTGTGTTTATTCTGATCTATTAAATTCAGTTTAGTTTTGATCAGTGATGATGAAGATTACAGCCACCCTCCTCATCCTCTCCTCTGTACTTCATGTCAAAGCGATCCCAGGAAGTAAGTACATTATATTTATGTTATTAAATTAAAGATACTGTTATAAATCTACTCTTATTATGTAAAATATTCATTCATAGACGTACTCTTGTTATATAAAATACATGTGTATTTATGTTTATATTATTAAACATATATTGTTGTCTCCGCCAGGCCGAAAGGCATGGCAAGAGAGTATATTTTACCCTCCGTCCGTTTGTCCGTCCGTGTGTGTGTGTGTGTGTCCGTCCGTCTGTGACCAGCTAATCTCCGCCACCGTTGGCTTGATCGCAGTGAAACTGTGCACACACACTCCATGGATGCCAATTCCGAACTTTTGCCCCACATTTTTCACATGGGCCTTTTATAGCGCCACCAGGAGGCCGATTTGTGCAAAACCTATTTTTTGACAGTACTCCTACAGATTTTGTCCAAAAATCTCGCAAATCGGTACACAGTATCTCTATAGTCATTAAACAAAACAAGTCTTTCAGATTTTTCATATTCCATCCTGATTGGCTAAACATGGCTTCCAAAGTTTGCAGGAGTGCTCCGTTTTCAACAAAATGCCTCAAATCATGAACACAGCATGCAATTTCCGTGAAATTTTGCACGCTTATTTCCACTATGCCGAGGAAGAAATGCCACCAGACATTTTTCAAATCACCCTCATGGTGGCGCTATAACAGGCCGATTCATGTTTTTACCTATAACTGCACCGATCTGTGTAAAACTTTGTATGCGCACTCCCTAGAGGTCAAGGAAAACCCTTTGCCCTGCATTTTTCACATTTTTCATTTATAGCGCCACCAGGAGGCCGACTTATGTAAAACACATTTTTTTATATTACTCCTTCCGATTTTATCCTGATTTCACGCAAATCGGTACACATGATCTCCATAGTCATGTGATCAAGACGGATGTCTTTGATTTTTCATATTCCATCCTCATTGGCTAAGATTGACATGTAAAGTTTGCAGTAGTGGCTTGTTTTGAACAAAATTCTGCAAATCATGAACGCACCGTCCGATTGCCGTCAAACTTTGCACGCACATTCACACACATTCACGAGGAACAAATGCCACCCTTTTAACATTGGCCTGTTATAGCGCCACCAGCAGGTCTAATTTAGTAAAACTTTTTTTTTTCCACAAAATGCCTCAAACCAAGAATGCAGTGTCCGATTGCCGTGCAAGGCCTAAGAACAAATGGCACCCTTTAAACATTGCCCTATTATAGCGCCACCAGGAGGCCACAATAACATACCTGACCTGGCGGAGACCTGTGCTCCGAGGAGCACTTTTTATAGTTATACATACTTTAACTTTTGATAAATTAAATCTATATTGTTATTAATATAAATAAACATTATGTCTGTTGATTATATACTGAATAACATACTGTTATATTGATATGTCAAATATACATACAGTTTATTCATAGTGTTATTATTTATAATAACATTGGTAAGCGGTAGCTCAGCCTCAAGGCCCGAACCAACAGGCTTTGGATCAATTATTTTACACTGTGCAACCTGACTTATGAACTACACACACACACACACACACACACACACACACACACACACACACACACACACACACACACACACACACACACACACACACACACACACACACACACACACACACACACACATGCTGATTCTAACCTTTCATTATATTAAATTATCAGTGATGTAAAGTAACTAAGTACATTTACTCAAGAACTGTACTTAAATACAATTTTGAGGTATTTTTACTTTACTGGAGTAGGCTACTTCCAATTTTCAGTATTTTAACTTCTACTCCACTACATTTCAGAGGCAAATATTATACTTTTACTCCACTACAATTATTTGAAAACTTTAGTTACTAGTTACTTTGTAGATTTTGATTACAAAATATACGCTTCAGCCCT
>NC_139941.1:58125838-58223338 GCF_963454915.1 Gymnoscopelus microlampas
TAGGAGAGCACAACGAGAGGCAATCTGCAAACCCAACATTGAGCTCTGCTACTCCTCTGTTCTGAACAAGAGAGGTGAGCTGATCTCAGAGCAGCACTCAACACTCATCACCTCATAAACTATAAAATGACATCATAATAAATCATTCTATCATTCTATTCAAAGCAGATATAAAAGCTCATAGCGGGCACCGAGTGCCGTGCTATGAGCTTGTAGATCTGCTATTTTTGAAAAATCTTTAAAATGATAATAAATATATTTTTAAAGTGAACATTTGTAACTCAAATCTTTGCTTCTGGGGGTCCCTGGAACAACATTTTTGACAAATGTTCGCTTTAAAAATATATTTAAAGATTTGCACACATTTTCACGATTTTTAAAACATTGCAGATCTACTAGCTCATAGCGCGGCACTCGGTACCGCGCTATCAGCTAGTATGGTATACTATGAGCTATTATGGTATATAATAATAATAATAATAATAATAACAATAATAAGGGTAATAATAATGATAATAATAATAATAATCATCTTTTTTAGGAGTGGAGCCCAAAGTGAGACTAAAGTCAGAGACTCCCCCTCGTCGTGGTGAACACACTCACATGCTGAGGTGCAGCAGCTACGACTTCTATCCTAAAGTGATCCTGGTGACCTGGTGGAGAGGTCAAGAACCTTTGACCTCTGGTCTCTCCTATGCCGATGTGTCTGATGGAGACTGGTACTACCAGTACCACTCCTACCTGGAGTACACACCCAGGTACACACCTAACAGACACCTATACATAGAAATACACACCTCTACTGGTACTACCAGTACCACTCCTACCTGGAGTACACACCCAGGTACACACCTAACAGACTAACAGAACAAATTGTGTGTGTGTGTGTGTGTGTGTGTGTGTGTGTGTGTGTGTGTGTGTGTGTGTGTGTGTGTGTGTGTGTGTGTGTGTGTGTGTGTGTGTGAGTGTGTGTGTGTGTGTGTGTGTGTGTGTGTGTGTGTGTGTGTGTGTGTGTGTGTGTGTGTGTGTGTGTGTGTGTGTGTTACAGATCAGGAGAGAAGATCACATGCATGGTGGAACATCCCAGCCTGACCGCGCCTATCAAGATGGACTGGGGTCAGTGACTGTAATCTACTGTAATCTACTGTAATCTACTGTAATCTACTGTAATCTACTGTAGGCCTACTCTACTGTAATATAATGTAATCTACTGTAATGTGTTAAACTACACTCTGTTTTAAGGGTTCAAGGATTCTTCTCTTTTTGAACCCGAAGATACATTTGTTTTGCAGAAAGGAAACACAGCAACCCAATTAAAAACAAGACACAATAATACAGACACCAGAAATAAAAATCAATACAAATACATTAAAACATCCTAAATAAAAAGTAACCATTCTAATAAGAAGGTCATGACAGGAGTCTCACCTACTTAGAGCTTAAGTGTCACGTCTAGATGAGGTACATCATCTTAGTTTACTAATCGGTGCAGATACAAAGACATTTATAGAATTTATAGAATTTACACATCATGGTCAGAAGCTGCTGGAGTGAAGGGGCTGAGAGTGACTGTAAAGTATGAGAACAGTCCTGAGAGATGGAACTGGTCTTATATAAATGCTGCATTAATATCAATGGTAATGGTCTCGTGGTTAGAGTGTCTGCCCTAAGATTGGCAGACATTGGCAGCACTTGGTGCCACGCTACGAGCTTGTAGATCTGCTATTTTTGAAAAATTGTGAACATTTTTGCAAATCTTTGAATGTATACTTTTTTAAAGCGAACATTTGTAACTGTCAAATGTCTCAACAAATGTCTTAATGTTTCCGAAAAACAAGCAAAGATTTGAGTTAAAAATGCTGTTTTAAAAGAAAATAGCAGATCTGCAAAGTTTTAAAATAATTCTTATAGCTCAAATATAAAATGACACTGGTGATTCCATGCCAGAGTCAGTGAAGAACAAGGTGTTTTAATCTACTGTAATAATGTAATGTAATATAATATAATATTTGTATTGTTAGATTTCTCCATGTCAGAGTCAGTGAAGAACAAGGTGGCCATGGGAGCATCAGGTCTGGTTCTGGGTCTGGTCTTGTTCCTGTCTGGATTCATCTACTTCCAGTGGAAGAAACGAGGTGATTAGCATGTTTAATCAACATGTTAATTAACATGTTTAATCAACATGTTAATTAACATGTTTAATTAACATGTTTCAACATGTTTAACTAAGATATTTCATTGACATTTTGACTGTTATTGTGTTATTGTGTGTACATTTATGCATTGTATGGAGAAATACACGCAAACATAGGATGTATTTGTGTGTATGTTTTAACTGTCTCTCTTCTTCTTCTTCTTCTATCAGGTCGTATTCTGGTGCCTACAACCAATGACGATCTTTAGACTCATCCCACACACCCAGGTTCACTTCCTCTTCCTTTTTACCAAACTTAGTTTTTTTGTTTTATGTATAAAAGTGTATAAAAGTATAAAACATACACAAAACAACATGCTTGTGTAAGAAGTGAAACAACTAGCCTGGTAAACCATCCCGGTCGCTTGAATTCATGTGTCTTCTGCTTCATTTATCATTGATAGAGCTGTTATTTTTCCTTATCAACCATATGTATAGATACTTATGCATGGCAGAAACATCACATCAGTATGTATATAAAGTACCGGTAACTTTCATCAAAGGCGACAAGAAAAAAACAGACTCAGGACACAGGCAGCCATTGGATGTAACGAAAGTCTATTATTCAGAGAGAGAGAGTAATGGAAGGTTACAGTATCAGCAGGTTCACGCATCATCGGTCGTCGCCTCTCTCTGCCGTTAAACAGAGAAAGCACTGGACTTTAACAGCGTCCAGTAACATAAACATATGACATCATTGAAGATACATCAAGCGTCCAGCCGTCAGAGGGGTTATCCTGCTATTGGTGGATAGTGATGATTACGTCGTCGTCAGATGAGGATGATGATGGTAGATGATGAAGATGATGAAGATGGTGTGACAGTTTATCTTTGAACAAACAGCGTCCACATGTCTCGAATAACATGTTGACCTCGGGTCTGACCTGTCACTGGTCAGTGATGACTTCAGTGGCGCTGAAGGAATTGTTAGCAGAGAAGAACATCGAGATACAGTGTTCTCAAAACAACTGATAGCCACAGAACGCCTGTAGCTAGTTTGACCTTGCATAGACAGAGACAGGAGAAATAGGGTACATGACTGAATTTAGGCCAATATGACAGCATTATATTAATTTGACATTTAAAGCAGTTTTAGGGCACTAGACAAATTATGATCAATCAAAATAACTCCATCAAGCCTACATCTTATCATGATTTGGATAGGGTCAAAGGGCAAGCTGATCAGGTCTTGTACCTTGTGACATTATTCAAACCAAATCAGACACAGACAGGCAAACTTAACATTGTGACAGAGATTTCAATGACTTAAGGGCAAAAATAAATGGTTAGTTATTCAGATAACATACACATTTGTACTTCTTCAAAAGGACTGTATAATTTATTCAGATATTAATTCAAAATTGTACTTCTTCAAAAGGACTGTATATAATGGTTATTTATTCAATTAGGAAGCAAAACATGGTTATATTTCATGACATTTTAAGACACCACACAAGTTTTCCCTTGCAATTTGCAAATAACTTTATTATAATTCAAAAAAAATCTCAGCTAATGTACTGTCCCAAACAAACCTTTTCAAAATATGTTTAGATTTGATCAATTTTCAGCACAGTTAATGACATTGGCAGCTTAGAGATAGAGTGAGAGACAACTGACCAGTCTGACAATTTCAAATTGAAATCTGACAAGACACCTACGTGTCCGATCCGATTCCGTGCATGTCCAGGAATAGAAAAGTTACCCTCCTCGTTGTGAAGCTGCGGTCCAGTGCTTTATTTAACAAGTTGACCTGTAGGTCCAAGTATTTGAAAAATGGAACGGTACACTCCTGATACCTGTATTTATTACATCATTTTACACTTTATTTAGGGAAAAACTCACGTGGAATGGTCTTAAAACTCAAGAAATACTTCCCGCTTGCATCATGTAGGCATGGGGGCATCAAACATCTATCCAAGACATTAGTTGAAATCTGTAAGATAGATGGAAATCAAATTTACTGTTTGGCATGAGACCTACAGTTGACTATAGTATGAAACAGAGTTTAAAACAGTTTGGAATAAAATTAAAGTTTTAGCCCTGTATGTCACAATTAGCAGGTATTGTGACATTATTGTTGTCCAGGAATTGGTTTACATTCTCGTTCTAAAATGAAACAAACACAAGCAAAGCATATTAAACATTTAAATCAAATCATTCATCAAACTCCCCTCTATTTGACACTCATATATCTGTAATATAGTGTGTGTCAGAGGACGAATTTGTTGATGAGAAAGAAAAGAAAAATCTGAAAATCGGGAGAAAAAAATAAAAAAATAAAATGACAAACATTTATTAAAGTTATAATTAAAATATTTAAAATTAAAGTATAACAATGAAAAATAAGGAATAAACATCTTTGTTCTGAAGAGTATATTAGAGTTAGATAAAGTACACCAAAATAGATCGAAATTCATTTTTTTTTCCAAAAAGAGCAATCTACAAGCTCAAAAAAAAATAATCTTAAGTTAAAATGATAAAATATTTTCAAAACTTTTAAAAGAATTCAAAATGACTTTATAATAAACGTAATATTATAGTTAATTTTTTTTCCAATATTGATATTAGAACACATTGAATCTTATTAGGGTTAATTTAACTGAGATGGGTTATACATTGAAGTCGTTGCCAAGCAACGTGGCAGTTAGGATTACTAACACTTCCTGCTTCCTGCAGAAGGAATTATGGGTACTTGAGTTTTAGAGACCAGAGTGGTAGACTAATTTTAACTGACCGGAGAATGACTGAAATTTGGACTAAAATTGTTAGAGAACGAGCGAGACAGACAAACGCGCATTCAAACATTCACGCATGCCTGCATAGCTGAATCGCTCACGCACAGATAGAAGATAGAGAAAGATAAAAACTTTCACAAACTTTCACTCCCTTGTACTCACACACACACCGTAGAAGACAGCACTGGCGGACCCACACAGAGAGAGAGAGATAGAGAGAAAAAAAAAAAATCGTTCATTAATACACACAGACATACCGAGATATTGTAGCGATAAACAAATTTTGGAATGAGAAATATGTTATACTGATTGGGTTCAGTATTAGGCTTATTAGTTTAAATTATATTAAAAATATTTAAAACTTAGAATTTAAAACTTAGGATTAAGGCAAAATATATTCACTGGTTCAAAGGAATATAAAATGTATTATTAAGGCATTTAAAACGTATTGTTTAAAGCTCAATATATTAAATGGATGGATGATTTAACCTACAGTGGTCAAAATAAAATCGGTCTATGTTCAATATATATATATATATAAAGTATAATCGTGTAGGCCCCCCCCACCCGTCAAACAAAGCCCTCAGTGGAGTATCGGACGAATTGGTAGCACGTGCAGGCCCCTACCCGTCACTCATAGTGGAGTATCGGACGAATTGGTAGAACAAGCCCCTACCCGCCCCCCAGGGATGGGTTAGGAGGTGGGGGACACAAATCTATTAATATATCTAGAACATGAAACACTTTGACTGACAAACCTGAAATAGTATATATTCATGTAGGCACCACACAGACAACCCCCTCCCACCTAGTGTAAAATAACAGCTGATGTAAAAAAACGTTGAGGATGTGTCTGGTGGTGATCAATATATACAATGGACAAGCCAGAAAATAAAACAACATAAATAAAGACCACTGTATTCTAAATAAGAGGATAATTTATGAGACATTCAGGGAATGTCCTCCCAGGTGATAAAACATTTTTACTTGACTGACTCCCTGGCGGAGCTGTGTTAAACAGTAATTTAAAAACAGGCTGATAATTTATGAGACAAATCGTTCGGTAAAGACAATAAAATAAAATAAAAGGTATACTCATCAGATCAAGGTTCACAGGGAGAAGTTACGTGGAGATCCCAATCACTGGACCATGGTAAAATAAAATAAAAATATATACATACCGAATCAATGGTTCGGGGATCCTGACTCCGATGGCTGGACCATGTGGAATTTGAGACATGTGGAGAGTCAAAGGGCAAGTCCAAAGGTCCAGCGATCGCGTGCAGGTCCAAAACAAAATAAATAAAATAAAAAATGTGATACTGTTCAAAGATAACCTTCATCTGAATAGAAGTGATACATCGTTACACCCAAGGCTGGTTCGTTTGATACGTATTAAAACATGGTCTGCCAGGGGAAGAGAGTCTGACCGTACAGTTCCGGTCAATAGCTCAGTTCCCCCCGTCCACCCTGTTTTAAACATATCCGGCATCGATTTGGACCAATTGATAGAGCTGTTATTTTTCCTTATCAACCATATGTATAGATACTTATGCATGGCAGAAACATCACATCAGTATGTATATAAAGTACCGGTAACTTTCATCAAAGGCGACAAGAAAAAAACCAGACTCAGGACACAGGCAGCCATTGGATGTAATGAAAGTCTATTATTCAGAGAGAGAGAGTAATGGAAGGTTACAGTATCAGCAGGTTCACGCATCATCGGTCGTCGCCTCTCTCTGCCGTTAAACAGAGAAAGCACTGGACTTTAACAGCGTCCAGTAACATAAACATATGACATCATTGAAGATACATCAAGCGTCCAGCCGTCAGAGGGGTTATCCTGCTATTGGTGGATAGTGATGATTACGTCGTCGTCAGATGAGGATGATGATGGTAGATGATGAAGATGATGAAGATGGTGTGACAGTTTATCTTTGAACAAACAGCGTCCACATGTCTCGAATAACACGTTGACCTCGGGTCTGACCTGTCACTGGTCAGTGATGACTTCAGTGGCGCTGAAGGAATTGTTAGCAGAGAAGAACATCGAGATACAGTGTTCTCAAAACAACTGATAGCCACAGAACGCCTGTAGCTAGTTTGACCTTGCATAGACAGAGACAGGAGAAATAGGGTACATGACTGAATTTAGGCCAATATGACAGCATTATATTAATTTGACATTTAAAGCAGTTTTAGGGCACTAGACAAATTATGATCAATCAAAATAACTCCATCAATCATAATAATGAATCTAATAATAAAATGTAATAATCAAATGATTTGTTGTATCAGACAACACTGATGACAATGTGGTCAGATGGGGGGGGGGGGGTCCTCTTGGTAAACTGTGTAGTTTGGACCATGAGGATTGATGTCTCCATGAATTGAGTACGTGGGGATCTCATTTGAAACAAGACATTTTGGCTTTCATGAGCGATCCATTTTAGCTGAACACAACATTTCAGTGAACTGAACCCAATGATTCAGTTCATTGAACACAACATTTCAGTGAACTGAACCCAATGATTCAGTTCATTGACAACACTGATCATTCCATCACTAGCAGGATCAAAGACAGAACCTTGTGGTCCAAAGGAGAGTATCCTACCAACTGAGCTGCCCTTCCATTCCATTCCATTCCATTACAATCATTTAGCAGGCTGCAGAAACTTTTATCCAAAGCGACATACAATAAGTGCATTCAACATAGGTAGGGAACGAAACTACTAATCACCAGAAGTCCTAAGTGCATTTTCTGCTAAAACAAGCAACTAAGAGTACACCTAGCGCTGAGGTAAAAGTGCAATATATCAGCTACCTACTTTCTTAAACAGATGAGACAAATAGCAAAATCAAATGAGCAAGAGATAAAACAAATAAGTGTATAGACTAAACAAGATCTAATAAAACAATACAATAATAAAACAAGAGTTCGTACAACAAGCAGGCAAGGCAAAGAGAAAGGGTAGTGTTTGAGGTGTGTTTTCAGTCTGCGGCGAAAGATGGGCAGTGACTCTGCTGTCCTGGCATCAGTGACTCTGCTGTCCTGACATCAGTGGGGAGTTCTTTCCACCACTGTGGGGCCAGAACAGAAAAAGTTGTGACCGTGTAGATCGGCCAGAAGGACCCTTGAGCGACGAGGCAATCAGTCGCCCCGAGGTGGCAGACCGCAGTGGTCGGGCAGGGGTGTAAGCATCGACCATAGCCTGGAGGTAAGAAGGAGCTGTTCCTTTCACTGCCCTATAGGCTAACACCAGGGTTTTAAACTGGATGTGAGCCGCTACGGGGAGCCAGTGTAGAGAACGGAGAAGGATAGTTGTGTGGGAGAACTTGGGGCGGTTGAACACCAGACGAGCCGCAGCTTTCTGAACAAGCTCCATGCCGGAGCACCACCTTCCTACTAAGATACACTATTGTGTATCTTATGAATGGACTGAGTTGTTTCTATTGATGCTTACTGTAGTTGCAGGGAGACTTGTTCATGATCTATTAACTAGCATAGTTTTAAATCATTAGATATTACCACACATTTAACAAGTTACGAATAATACATTAACTAATACTTTAGAAATGATTCATGTACTATTATAAGGGAAGGTTGTTCTAAAGTGTTAACATGTTCACACAGTTAATACATTCTGATTCTTATTGGTTTATTGTCTTTTCACAGAACACCTGGGTGTGTTTTCAGAGAAGCAGAGAGTCATCGCTGCCCCTGGTGGAGAGAGGAGGAAATACATATGTGTTCATTCAGCTTTTAAATAGTCATAACAGCAGCACAATGATGACATCATCAACCTTTTAAATAATCATAACAGCAGCGCAATGATGACATCATCAACCTTTTAAATAATCATAACAGCAGCACAATGATGACATCGTCAACCTTTTTCACAAATGTGTCCTTTAAACAAGTGGACAACTATTAAAATGTAGTAGACGTGAATGCCTGACAGGACCTCATGTTACGACCGCCTACCTGGTTTGTATTTTTTGTGTTTTTTGTGTTCTTCTGTTATGTTTTATTTTGCTTTGTTTTGTTTGTATTTTACGTTGTTTTCTGGCTGCTGCAGCTGTTAGTCTGTCCTGAGATATTTGAACCCTGTTGAAGGGCCTGTTGCAGCCAATGTGATTGTGGTTTACTAGGTGTATGAAGTTGCTGTGATATTGTGAAGGTGCTGTGACATTACTGATTGACCTGGGCATAGGCGTGGCTTCAGCCTATGTGGGGGCTCAGCCTATGTGGGGGTGTCACAGGTGCACAGCATTAGGGAATCACAGAGGGAAACCATACAGTTTTTGAACCGCGTGTGTTTCAGTTTGTTTTCAGTTTGTTTTGAGTTATTTTGGGTTTATTTTCTTACCACAGTTAGTTGTTTAGTTAACCGTTAAACACCCGGCTTTGTTTATGCTGTTATCATCCTGCTTCAAAATAAACATTTTAAATGCACTCAAAGAGAAGACCTGAGTTACTGTCAACACCACGCGTTGGAAAAGCTTCACACCATATCCCTCACTGGACATTATTTGTTGTTCTTCTGCCTTTACAGGCCTTTATGCTGAAAAGATATTTAATACAATTATTTGTTGTTGGGCTGCCTTTACAGGGCCTTTATGCTGAGAAGATATTTAATACAATTAAAACATACTTAAATGACATAAAACATACAGGGGTTCCCATGGAAATAGGGAAACCTTCGCAAATAGTGAAAAAGCTCTAGATATAAAGTAATAGACAGACAGACGATGGAAAGATAGACAGAATCCTCTCCTTTCCAGTTGCCTCCTGGTGCCCCCTGCCGGCTTGGCGACCACATTGAGGGGGTCCCAGGTGGTGACAGTAAAGGGACAATTTAAGGACTTTTAAAACCTCTTTAATACCTTAAAGGATCTACACCATGAATTAAAAATATATATATATATTTAATGTCATATTGTTTATGTCCCTCAAACGTTTTTCAAAAGGTTTGAGCCTAAATCAAGCCTCAGATATACTCATTCTGACTAACTTCTCTCTGGCTTATAAAGCACATTCACCTGCAATACCACATTGTGCTGTTTGGCACAGGGCGCTATTGATGGGTTTCATGTTTGTAAACATTGAGAGGATATGACCGCGCAGAGGAGGGGGAAGCCTATAGAGGGCGCCATTACCCGCAGCAGCTCTGGTCAAATGTCCATTCATAAAATAAATGATCTTCACCGGGTTTAATTAAAGTAGATTAAATTATGCAGTTTGTAATACCTTGTTTACTCAATAAAAATGATTTGTCGGAAGTTGGATCTGTTTGTATATAATAGCAGCATTATGCCTATTATGCCTATAATAGCAGAATTATGGCTATCTAACTCCCGAACACAACAACAGAGTGAACGGCGCAACAATGCGTTTCCCCCGAGCATGCGCAGATTGCGCATTCTGCTCTGTGATGACGTCGCGCGGAAATCTGTCTATAGAGCCAGTTTGTATGCATGTTATCTCCTGGTTCTGTGTGGAAAACGTTTTTAAAAAAAAGATCTTTCTTTGTTTGGTTGGAACTGAAAAACGGGAGGTATTGCACCCTGACGTGACATCACGTCAGGGTGCAAATCAGTTTGGCCTGTTTTGAGACAAAAACAGGACAAAATCCCAGATTTGCTGTGAAAGCCTGAGTGTTCAAACTGGGGTATTTTTGGGGATAGAAGAGAGGTAGGGGAGACCAAAAACACACAAAAAGTTAAAATTCATGGTGTTTACAAAATGTAATGAGATAAGAAAAAATAGCATTACTGTATCCAAAGTAATCAACAAACTATACTATAAAATATGCTAAAAAATATTGGACAAATTGTCAATTAATTTAAGGCAAAAACATTGAAAATAGTCGATCTACAAGCTCACAACGTGAGGCGTTGTGAGCTTGTAGATCTGCTATTTTCACAATATTTATCTGTGGAACTGAGTCAAACAAATGTAATGCCTTAACTTCTACAATTCCAATCACTTGGGGGGTCCCAGTTCAAACATGATTATTTGGGGGGTCCCCAGTTCAAACATGATTATTTGGGGGGGTCCCCAGTTCAAATATGATTATTTTGGGGGGTCCCTAGTGTTTTGAGGGGTTGTATGTGCAGCAGATACATTACATACTGAGGAAGAGTCTCACTGCAATAAGTATAAAGTGTAGCTTTTTGAGTTGACTTTAGTTTCTTCATTTTCCATAACAAACCACCAACAACCATCACAGTGACCCCTGGCGTCACAAGATTCTACAGGTGACAAAGTTCGGTGCTGCAAGCAGTCCTGCAGAAAACCACACACGCACGCTTATAATTTTTTTTCAAATTGTTAGATTATATAGATGTATTTCCCCATAACATGTTGGACATTATTCCAACACAGGCTGAGCTTGAACACTGATGTTCTTGTTGTAACTTTATACCATCTAAACAAGTGGTTCTCAACCTTTTCAGGCCATGACCCCCCAAAATAATCATATTTGAAATGGGGACCCCCCACCCTGATAAGCACTTGGAATGTAGGAGTTAAGGCATTACATTGTGTTTGACTCTAGATACAAAGTTGTGAAAATAGCATGTTGTGAAAATATTGTTGTGAAACCATTTGTTACGGCCCCTTTAACTTTAGCTCCAACACTCAAGGGACCACAACATAATAAAGGACATAGTCAGGTTTCACACTAAATTGAAGGTTTATTTCTAAATATAAGGAACTTCAAGTGTACGTTTTTAATACACCATGAAATACTGATTAAGGCAACCTCAACAGTAACAGTGAACCAATAGAAACCTGGCTAAAGTCCTAACCAAACAAAAAGGTGATGGGCTGGCCAAACTGAAAAGTGGAGAGTCTGGTGAGCCAGGCACTGTGTGCCCGTCGCCTCACCAGACTCCCATAAACTACCAAAACATACTAAAACTAAACTAACCAGTAACAAGAGAACAAATAATACTTACAACCAGCCCATCAGAAATGAAATAAAGAACTACAAAACTACTATGGGATCAAAACATTGGTGTTGACTGCTGGGGTGCTGAGGAGCTTCTGAATGCTGGCTACAGCTCCTGTTTTATAGACCTGGCCCTAATCACACATGAAGCACAGCTGTTTTATAGACCTGGCCCTAATCACACATGAAGCACAGCTGTTTTATAGACCTGGCCCTAATCACACATGAAGCACAGCTGTTTTATAGACCTGGTCCTAATCACACATGAAGCACAGCTGTTTTATAGACCTGGTCCTAATCACACATGAAGCACAGCTGGGAATGTGGTAGACCATAGACATATAAAGGTAGACGCCTCCTTCGGCTCTGAAGCGTTCGTATCTCGGGCGCGCACCAGCTTCCGCCCTCAGTCGCGTGCGTCACAGAAGGGGACGTTCAGTAGGCCAATCAGAGGCCTACTGAACGTCACAGAAGGGGACGTTCGGTTAGGCCTACTGAAGGTCCCCTTCTGTGACGCACGCGACTGAGGGCGGAAGCACAAAGGTATTGCGATACCAGTCGCTCCAATGAACTGCAGAGGCCAATGAGGTATCTAGGTTTCTATGGGGTAGACACTACACACAGGACAAATAAGCATCAGTGAACACATAAGCAAAGAAAGACTATAGACTGAGGTGTGAATACGTGCTAGCACATAACACCATTGTTGTGAAAATAGCCGATCTACAAGCTCGCGTTGTGAGCTTGTAGATCTGCTATTTTCACAATTTTTGCCTCCTTATATTATTTGACAATTTGGCCAATGTTTGAGCAGTTTTTATAGTGTGGTTTGTTGATTACTTAGAGAACCACATATTGAGAACCCCTGATCTAAACAAGTGCTAAACATTGAACTAAGTACAAGTTGTTAATGAACCATAAATAGCAACATTCAAAGCTCAGATGAGATGTTTATATCTAGACCGGGTCCCCAGATGATTATCTTAATGTACAACATTGTTTTCTCTCTCAACAGTATACACACCCACACACAGTATAAGTGTATACAGGGGATCTGTGCATTTATAAAGTTACAATTACAATGTAAGGACTTTTAAGATCTCTTTAATACCAAATTGGCCAAATATTACCTAAGAAAGAGGCAAACATTTTGGAAAATAGCCGAACTACAAGCTCACAACGCCTCACTTAGTTTAGTTCTATATAGTTCGGCTATTTTCACAATATTTATATGTGGAACCGAGTCAAACCCCAGAGTACAACATGTATTCGTTTTTATATTCTTATTTTAAGTATATTATGTTTATTTGATGTATTATTTTGTGTTTTAACAGTGTTCAAAATAAAACAATCAATCAGTCAAATGTAATATTTCACCGTACCAATCTGCCACAGACCCATAGGGACTAAATCATTCTTTCAGAAATGGAGATTTAATGTTTTTTCAAGAGCAGCTCATTTAATTTGTCAACTTATTTTATCAAATTTTCTATCACACAAGAATTGTTTAAAAAAAAAAAAAGAAAGAAAAAGAAGGGGAAAAAAGGTAATCAGAATCCATTTTATTGGCCTGTGTTTTTACACAAACATACAGTGACTGGTTGGGTGTTGGCTGGCTTCACACAAACATCACAGCAAAGTAAGGGTTAATATTATAGCTGAAAGTGAAAATCAATCTAAAGTAGAAGTATGAATGTGATGGCAGTTGTGTTATGCAGCGCTCACAGTTGTGTTATGCAAACCCCACATCATCTTCTAAATCACATTTCCCCTGAGCAGCAATGTGCATCACCACGGCAACACACCATCTTCATCACCATGACAACACACCATCTTCATCACCATGACAACACACCATCTTCATCACCATGACAACACACCATCTTCATCACCATGACAACACACCATCTTCATCACCATGACAACACACCATCTTCATCGTCATGGGCAACACAGCTCCGTAAAGTTACTATTCTACCAGGGGGAGGAGCTTAACCACTTTAACCCAGACGTCCCTCAGGGATCCGTACTAGTGACCTTTATGTTTACGCTCGACATTAACATATCTTCACTGAAAACAGCAGATCTACAAGCTCACAGCTTGTAGATCTGCTATTTTCCTGCAAAGGTTTTCCCAGAATAGGGATACTGGGGTTTAAGTGGTTAAAACCAAACCGTGAAATGTACTGACATTTACAAACAAATATACCACGACCAATCACCATTCAGGAGAGTTGTAGCCCCTCCCCTTACCCATGTTCATGACCCATATTTTGTAAAAAAAAAGTGCAAAAGATTAATCAATTCTAATCAATTTGAAACACTTTGATTTGATTTGTTTTTCAAACATAAATCAAGTCAAAGTTTGATTTGAAACTTTTTCCAAATGAGCCTCTCTGCAAGCTGACAACACGTCACATTGTGAGCTTATAGATTGACTATGTTTGAACCCATTAAGACCAGAACACATCCATGTCATTTTAACATTTCTTTGGCAAGTTTTTTAATTGTGAAAATCTTTTGTAACTCAAATCTTTGCTTCTGGGGATTCTACAAATATCTTTTTGACTTATTTTGCTATAATATCAATGGTCCTCAAACTTTGTTCATGTCAAGGACCACGCAAAATGATATGTACTTGGTGCCATCTCAAAATATGTTGTTCCAGGGACCCACAGAAGCAAAGATTTGAGTTACAAATGTTCTCTTACAAATGTTTTAAAAATCAAAGATTTGCACACATTTTCATGATTTTTCAAAAATAGCAGATCTGCTATTTTTGATAGTATAAAATAATGGTTAAAAAGTGGTTACACAGATGTGTATCTTAATGTTTTAATGACATTACCAAAATGCCAGGTCTGAAGTGGTTAAAAATCAACACAGATTGGCTGCAAACACCGATGTCATAAAAAAACATTTCCTCATGGCCGATAGTTCTACGAAGAATGACTCTTCCTCACTTCCAGAATAAGTAGTTCTCAATGATCATAATGGTATTAAATGGGGGTCTGTGGTCTATCAAACTGGGGGTCCTTGAATCACTGCTGTAGCTGTGAAAAATATTCTCTTATGGGGGTCCCTGGCGTATGTTTTCAAATGGGTAATATGTGTCAGTTTAAATTAGGGGTCCTTGACATGAAACGGTGTGAGAAACACTGCCTTCAGAGATCAGGGTACATGTGGACCAGCAGGGGGCAGTATGACACACAGTGGGTAATCACACATAACAGTTGATCCAAAGCCTGGTCATAATTATGTAACATAAAACCAGTGGTTCTCAAAGTGGGGTCAGGGGACCCCCAGGGGTCCTTGAAGGGGTTCCCAGGGGGTCCCCAGCAAAATGTGTTAATATAGCATCAAACTCAGTTTAAGGACTTTAAACCCAGATACAGCTATTTAAAAATAATAATAATAATACGGTAAAGAATAGGGATATTCTTAGAAATTAGAAATACTTGAACAACACATATCTTCTATGGGGGTCCCTGGCACAAATATTCTCAGATAGGGGTCCATGACAAGAAAATGTTTGAGAACCTTAAAGTGGCATAAAGGGCCGTGATGGAAGCCAGTAACGATGGCTGACCACTCCAGCTATGGGTTTGACCACTCCAGCTATGGGTTTGACCACTCCAGCTATGGGTTTGTTCATGTAAAACGTTGGGATGAATTTAAACAGCAAAGAGAGAAAAAAACTCATGGAAATAATAATAATACTCGTTGGATTTGGCAAACAGCAAATAGGCAAAATTCACAACAATATTTACACGATCCCTTCCTGATCCAGGGATGCATTTAATTTAAAAAGCATGAAAAGGAAAACGATTATCTTTTTTTTTCAAAATACATTTCTAAAGCAAAAGAAGGCATGTAGCATAGCGTTAGCCTAGTGTTAAACATGGGGATAAAACATGTTTCAAAGCATCATGAGTTCCTCCCCAAGCTCTCCCAAACACTCTTAAAGGCAAGTGATTTATTTCTCTTTCTTTTTTTGTAAAGACAAAAATAAATAGAATATATAGAAATATGAGTTCTCTCTCCTGATTGGATAAAATTGGTATCCTGACCTGAACATATATTTTATATTAAAGAGTTGGAGAGACAGTTAGACCGGTTACTGTTAACACACACTCTATAGCAATGATTACTATCACAATATAGAGCTAATTTACACTTTATTTTAACAAAAGAATATCACTTCAATGCATCTTTAACTACTTCAACCCTCGTGTCCCTATTCTGGTGGCAAAAACACTCGTCAAAAATAACCAGACCTACAAGCTCACAACGTATCACAAATGTGAGTCGCTGTGAGCTTGTAGATCGGCTGTTGTGGGCGAACAGATTCAGTGTAGAGAGGGAAAAAATAAACCATTAGCCAGAAATAGCAGATCTACAAGCTCACAATGCATCGCAAGGCGACACGTTTCTTGTGAGCTTGTAGATCGGTTATTGTTGGAACATAGATTTGGGGCCCTACCTCGCCTTTACCCCGTATGCCTCAACTTTTAATGCCATTTTATACTATTTTGAAAAACATTAAAAAGAAAATCAAGAGAAAGTATAGTGTCAAAAAAGATTTCTTTGGGCTATTAAAAATTAGCAGATCTACAACGAGCTATGAGCTTGTAGATCTACTATTTGTGGAAAAGTGGGGGGGGGAAAAGTGTGTGGGGGGGGGGGGGGGGGGGAGTAGGAGTCCCTGGAATAACATATTTTGAGATGGGGGTCCGGGGCCAAATACATTTTGGGGGTCCTTGAAATGAAAAGGTTTAAGAACAACTGATTATAGCAACATCAATTTTTCAAAAAACCTGTTAGGATTTAGAAGACATTTGTAGAATCCCCCAGAAGCAAAGATTTGAGTTACAAATGTTTCCTTTAAAAATATATATATATATATTTTCAAAGATTTGGACACATTTTCACGATTTTTTATTTTTTTTTGCAGATATACAAGCTCATAGCGTGGCACGGAGTGCTTGTATGAGCTTGTATATCTGCTATAGCCCAAATAAATCTAAAAAGGACACAGATGCGTGCCCGGCTTTAATGGGTTAAGGCAACGGCAAGATATGGCCCTTGGTGTAGAGAGAGGACACAAAACAGTCCAAGTACAGAGACCACCTCAGGTCCAGGTTTTACTAGTAGAAGATAGTTGTGGTATTGGTTCACAGGGTATTGAACATCACCATGGTACAGGTTTTACTAGTAGAAGATAGTTGTGGTATTGGTTCACAGGGTATTGAACATCACCATGGTACATCGGTCACAATGCATGACAACTGAGTTCCCTTTAAGCCATTTATTTTCCATTGCACACATGAGCATTTGGTAATGAGCAAGGAGGTGATGAGGCTTCACGGTTATGATGTTTTACTATGAAAGACAGAAACACATTATTATACAAAACACAAACAACAATTAGGACAATGTTGTATCACTATAAAGGAGGAGTGGGTAGGCCTACCACTAATACACCAGAGTACTAAACACCAAACACATTGCACAATATTCTCTAAGTTAACTTACTGCATTTCCTTGCTAAGTACATTATGTGCACTAGCTGCACATCACACACAATCCCCTCTTAAGTTTTCAAGGCAAGCAGGTGAACTAACATTAATTACATTTATCACAAGGCAATATAATGCAACATAAGATTCACAAATTGTCCACAGAACTCACTTCAATGATGCATAACCAAGGCCTGCTGAGACTCCAGACCAGGACAGAGGAGTTGTTGCTGCTGACAAACAATAACTGGAGGGACAGGCACTCAAGCAGTATTTATAGCAGGCCTCTAATGAGGAGTGAGTTAGGACAGGTGTGGTTAGGGTTTGAGAGTGAGTGAGAGCAGGTGAGGTGGGTGGAGCCAATCCATGGGAATAGAGCGTCGCAGTTCCCGCCCACTTCCAGTTGCCGGAAGTAAATACTAAATGCATTTTTCCCATTGCAAATATTTACATACATGAATTTAAGCCTAGAATCAAGCTATCCAGGATCCTGGTGAATCATGACCATAAAACGTTTGATTCTGTGAAAAAACGTTTTTGAAAACGGCAAAACAAAGGGTATTTATTAAACGTAGTATATCATATCATTAAATATAAAATTTTAAAAATCACAGAAAAAAGGTTTCATGGTCATGATTCACCAGAATCTTGGATGGCTTGATTCTAGGCTTAAATTCATTGATATAAATATTTTTGGAAAAGTCAATGGGAAAAATGCATTGAGTATTTACTTCCGGCACCCGGATTCTGCACAACTGCGATGCTCTATAGGCCAGGGGGAGGGTTGCTGTCTAGTATGACTCTTTTCTACAACTAGAGTCTAGAGAGGGTTGGTGTGTGCTAAGAACACTAGTGCCGAAAATAGAGGATCTACAAGCCCAAAGCGTCGCCTTGTAGATGGGGTATTTTTGGGCAAAGAGATTTGGTTTTAGAGGTGGAAAAAAAGCGGTCCCAAGTACATGAACAACTTCAGTTCCGTTTTGACTAAGTCTACAGAGGGTTGGCGTGGTTAAGGACACTAGTAGTGCACGACAACGACAGGCAGGGGGCGCTCACAGGTCCAGCAGCACCGTCCAGATCGCGTCCTCCTCGCTCATCCTGATGGTGGTGATGGCGCCGTCGTTGAACTCGACGTGTATATGCGTATACAATTCATAACGTCATTAAAGTTATCTGTGGTGAGTTTTGTCACACCACAGAGAAACAATGCAGTCTACAACCTCAAGTGATGTGAGGATGCGTAGCGGGTAGGGCCCAAAAGCAGACGAGGTAGGTAGAAGTATTCAAATCAAAGGATGTATTAAATAAACTGAGGTTTCCAAAAGCAGGGATACAGAACAGTAGGCATCAAGCACTAAACATAAACAATGGTGACATAGGTCTACGGACCAACAAGAACACAGTGCAAACTCAGGACTTAAATAGACAGGGGATAACAGGACGCAGGTGAACTCAAACTACAATCAACACTGGGATTGGCTGGGGCACAACAGGACACAGGTGGAGAACAATTACAAATACATACTGGTGAGACAAGACAGGAAGCGATAACAACGCAGACAGGAAACAATACTACAAAATAAGAGTAGACAACAACAGGGCAAAAGACAACAGAGTAACAACAATACAAATATGCAAATAGAACCTGCAGTATGCAGAACATGCAGTAAGCACTTTAGGTCTCACGCGTCCATGACCATAAAAGGGCATCAAGGTCTAAATAATAAAGTCAAAGTCCACGGCCCGAGGAGCGGACCGTGACAAGTGATGATGAGCTGGTCATGGTTTTAGTGAATAATACAAATAAAAAGAATAGAAGTGTTTGGGTTAAAACCTAATATTGACCTTGAGAACAGAAAGGGTGAGTTCAAAAGTACTATCCAGGAGCTCAAATTGTAGCACAGCCGTTCCATCAAACGGTGGTTCTGTGGCTCAAATGCAGAACAAATAATGGACCTTGACATGAAAAGGGTTGAAAACCAGTGTATGGGTTTCACTAGATGACTATTGGAGTACTTTGTGTTAGTAGGCTAGTGGTCGTGGACAACTATTAAAAGATACATTACATACTGAGGAAGAGTCTCACTGCAATAAGTATAAAGTGAAGCTTTTTGAGCTGACTTTTTTCCACAACAAACCACCACCTAAACCACCAACAACCATCACAGTGACCCCTGGCGTCACAAAATTCTACAGGTGTCAAAGTTTGGTACTGCAAGCAGTCCTGCAGAAAACAAGACACGCACCAATGCATGCATGCATGCGCGCGCACGCGCACACACACACACACACACACACACACACACACACACACACACACACACACACACACACACACCCCTCTGAAGTAACACTTTGATCGCATGACGTGATGGTATCAACAGTGAGATGTAATGAGCTTGGATTAGAGGAGCGTCTGTGAGTTCAGTTTACAGAGGTTAAGTTTACAGAGGACCATATGAAGTGTTACAGACTGTGTAACACTTCACAGTCTGTAACAGTCTGTATAATCAATATATCCTGACGTTGGCTTCAGCCTACCGTACGCTTAGATCTCACGTCTGTTTGAGAGCAGTTGTTGACTTTGGCTAAACCTGTTTGTTCCATTTTAGACCTGAAGAGCAGCATTGTCTGACCGTCTGACAGGCATCTGAACACATGTATCCACTCCAACATGTATTATCTAACACACTAATACATAATACCTGTGAAAATGTAGGATTTTATAAACTAATTAAACAAACTGCTTTAACAATCATTCAGATGACATTGCAGATCTGGCTGCATTGGCTACTTGAAAATAGCAGATCTACAAGCTCACAACACGCGCTGTGAGCTTGTAGATCTACTATTTTAAAAAGATATGATCGCTTATGCAAGAGCATTTTAGGAAGGTTGGACCAGTGCAGCGGCACCGCTGTTATCTTTTCATGGCCACCAGGAGATCAGACATTTAACCCACGGTCCAACACACACCAGCCTTCATCCATTAATGTTCTCTACAGGCTAGCTCTCATTAACGTGGTGCGGCACGGGACTCGCCCGTCTGAGTCTCACTGGGAAATAGGAATATCCTACATGACTGCTTTATTTTAGTGTAACTCGAACGCGCACTGCTCGGTATGGGTTAAATAAATTAATATACAAACGTATTCCATTCATGGTGATGTGGTATCATAATCTGTCTTTCATGTAAGCTTCTAGCCTACTTGATTGACAAAGATTGTACTGTTACGCAGTAGGGCTTGCAAGTAGGTGTGTGTGTGTGTGTGTGTGTGTGTGTGTGTGTGTGTGTGTGTGTGTGTGTGTTCTTCTGGAAAGGGGTTCCTGATGGCACTCGTCGCATCCATGGAGTTGGTTTCGCTGTGAAGTCCCAACTGCTGCAGTGCTTCCCAGAATCCCCCATCGGCATCAATGAGAGACTGATGACATGGCGCATTCCCCTTACTAAGGGACGCTTTGCCACCCTCATTAGCGCTTACGCACCAACACTGGATGCTGAACATAACATCAAAGAGGACTTCTACCGGGCACTGGACTCCATCTTACAGAAAACCCCAGCAACAGACAAGGTCATTCTCCTGGGAGATTTCAATGCTAGAGTGGGCACAGAACACCTGGTATGGAAACAAGTCATTGGCCAACATGGAGTGGGAAAAATGAACAACAACGGGCTCCGGCTCCTCTCCCTCTGTGCAGAACACCACCTGGTCATTACTAACACCACCTTCCAGATGAAGAACAGGCTCAAAACAACCTGGCAACACCCGCGCTCAAAGCACTAGCACCTCCTGGACTATGTAATTGTCCGGCAAAAGGACAGACGGGACGTTCTTACCACCAGAGTCATGCGCGGAGCAGAGTGCTGGACCGATTATCTCATGGTCAGGTCCAAACTCCTCATGCACATCCAACCCCGTCGCCCTAGGACAGCTCCAAACAAAAAACTCAACTGCACAGCACTAAACAGCCCCAACACCAAAGACAACCTCCGACGGCTCCTTGCAAGAAACCTTGATCAGATCCCTGAAGAATCCAATGACTGGCCAGCCCTGCGTCATGCCATCCATAGCGCAGCTTCAACGGCGCTTGGACAGTCAAGGAAACGACACCAGGACTGGTTTGATTGCAACTCGACCGAAATACAGTTACTCCTTCAAACCAAACATCAAGCACATAAAGCCCTCCTGTCCCGCCCTGGATCCTCTTCCCTTAAAGCCACCTTTGTTGCAGCAAGAGCTGCGACTCAACGCACCCTCCGGACCATGGAGGATAACTGGTGGGTGCAGAAGGCCAAAGAGATCCAAAACCTTGCAGACTGCAATAACACCCAGGGATTTTATGATGCCATCAAAGCCCTATACGGCCCTAGGAAGCGGGCAATTGCCCCTGTCCGCTCTGCTGATGGAGCCACCCTTTTCAAGGACCGTCACGAGATCCTTGGCCGCTGGGCAAATCTTTTCGAGACTCTCCTCAACCACACAAACCCTGTTGACCTCCACATCCTGGATGGACTCCCAGATCTGCCACCAGTTGTGCACCTTGACACTCCACCACAGTACCGTGAGACCCGTCAAGCCATCAGACCTGAAGAACAACAGAAGTGCAGGACCTGATGGCATCCCTGAGAGGTTTTCAAAAACGGCGGGTACCTTCTCACACGCCGCCTTCACCTCTTGATCACACACATGTGGGAACACGAGACCCTCCCACAAGACTGGAAGGATGCCAACATTGTGGTCATCTACAAGAACAAAGGTGACAAAGCAGTCTGTGGGAACAGCCGTGGAATTTCTCTCCTCTCCATCGCAGGGAAAGCGTTGGCAAAGATCATGCTCAAGAGACTGGAACACATCTCGGAAGCTGCTCTCCCGGAGACACAATGTGGCTTCCGGAAGTCTAGGTCCACCAACGACATGGTCTTCGTCTTAAGGCAGCTACTAGAGAAGAGCAGGGAGCAGTGCAAAGACCTATATATAGCCTTCATCGACCTCAGCAAAGCGTTTGACACCATAAACCGTGAGATGCTCTGGAAACAACTGGCCAAACTTGGGGTACCACCTAAGTTTCTCTCCGTCCTGCAGCAACTGCATACTGGGATGCAAGCCAGAGTCATCACTGGAGAGCTCCAGTCAGAGTTCTTTGAGGTAAATATCGGGGTGAAGCAAGGCTGCGTCTTGGCACCAGTCCTCTTTTATCTCCTCCTTTCTGCCATCACCTACCTCTTCCACCGAGCCCTGGATCACAAAGACGGTGTACACCTCGAATACCGCCTTGACGGCAATCTCTTTAATTAATTACAACATTTTACTTTATAAACATATTTATTTGTTTCTGTCTTTCATTCTAACTGTTTTTCTTCAAAATTCACTGCCATCGTCTCCCTGGAAACAGATGATGTAACATCATGTCTTTAATCTGATTGGCTGATTCTTCTAAACTATAAAACGAGTCCTCCTTCATTCTCTTTCAGACTCCAGAACTTCTCTTGAGGTAAACATGTGTTTATTCTGATCTGTTTATTCTGATCTGTTTATTCTGATCTGTTTATTCTGATATGTTTATTCTGATCTGTTTATTCTCATCTGTTTATTCTCATCTATTAAATTCAGTTCAGTTTTGATCAGTGTTGATGAAGATTACAGCCACCCTCCTCATCCTCTCCTCTGTACTTCATGTCAAAGCGATCCCAGGAAGTAAGTACATTATATTTATGTTATTATATAATATATACATTTATATATACTGTTATTATATAAAACCAAATATGAACAATGCACAATACAAACAAATGACATGTGAAACACACACACACACACACACACACACACACACACACACGCGCACACGCACACACACACACACACACACACACACACACACACACACACACACACACACACACACACACACACACACACACACACACACACACGTAACAGGTGATGCTTTATAAAAGATTCATCCTGATTGGCTGCTGAATGAAACAGGAAGTGAAATGCTGGAGTTTCCAGTCAGAAGCTTCAGTGGTGAATTCAACCACACACACACACACACACGCACGCACGCACGTACGCACGCACACGCACACGCACACGCACACGCACACGCACACACACACACACACACACACCTCTCATGTGTCACTTTGATCACATGACCAGTGTGTTTTTAAAGACATTTGATGGTTTCAGCAGTGAGATGTAATGAGGCTTGAATTGATGTTTAATGAACATGAACCAGCAACGCTGAAAACACACACACACACACACACACACACACACACACACACACACACACACACACACACACACACACACACACACACACACACACACACACACACACCTCTGAAGTAACACTTTGATCACATGACGTGATGGTATCATCAGTGAGATGTAATGAGGCTTGGATTAGAGGAGCGTCTGTGAGTTCAGTTTACAGAGGTTCCCGGTTTGATCCCTGACTCCTCCTGGCTTCATGTTGAAGTGTCCTTGAGCAAGGCACTGAACCCCTAACTGCTTCTGATGAATGTGAGAATGTGGAACACCTTAGTTTAACATTATTAAAAGTAAATTAATACTTAATAGAGTTTTACTGCAGCGTTCTAATCCAGTCCTATATTACACTGTTCAGAGCAATGGTCTCTGAATTATGACCATATGAAGTGTTAAACACTGTGTGACACTGTATAACACTGTGTAACACTGTGTTACATAGACACTATAATTCATTTACTTGTGATAAAGTGTATACTGCAGTAGTTGCTCCATATGTGTGACATTTAGTGTTGTACACAGAGTTAAATGAGGACACATTTCACATCATGTGTAAATGTACACAGAGTTAAATGAGGACACATTTCACATCATGTGTAAATGTACACAGAGTTAAATAAGGACACATTTCACATCATGTGTAAATGTACACAGAGTTAAATGAGACACATTTCACATCATGTGTAAATGTACACAGAGTTAAATGAGGACACATTTCACATCATGTGTAAATGTACACAGAGTTAAATAAGGACACATTTCACATCATGTGTAAATGTACACAGAGTTAAATGAGACACATTTCACATCATGTGTAAATGTACACAGAGTTAAATGAGGACACATTTCACATCATGTGTAAATGTACACAGAGTTAAATGAGGACACATTTCACATCATGTGTAAATGTACACAGAGAAATACTCCAACTAATTACATTATTTATTTTATTAATATTTCAATGTTTTTATCACTTCATTCTGAAGTGATGAACTTTAACCTTTAACCTCCTATCATGTCTCATCTGAAAGCTTTTAATTAATTACAACGTTTTACTTTATAAACATATTTCTGTCTTTCTTTGTTTTTCTGTCTTTCTGTCTGTCTTTATTTATTTATTTCATTCTGACTATGTTTTTCTTAAAAATTCCCAACCATCGTCTTCCCGCAAACAGATGATGTAATATCATATCTTTAATCTGATTGGCTGATTTATCAAAACTACAGAATGAGTCCTCCTTCATTCTCTTTCAGACTTCAGAACTTCTCTTTCAGTAAACATCTGTTTATTCTCATCTGTTTATTCTGGTGTGTTTATTCTGGTGTGTTTATTCTGATCTGTTTATTCTGATCTGTTATTCTGATCTGTTTATTCTGATCTGTTTGTTCTCATCTTTTAAATTCAGTTTAGTTCTGATCAGTGATGATGAAGATTACAGCCACCCTCCTCATCCTCTCCTCTGTACTTCATGTCAAAGCGATCCCAGGAAGTAAGTACATTATAATTATTTATTATATAATATATACTGTTATAAATCTACTCTTATTATGTAAAATATGCATTCATAGATGTAATCTTGTTATATATAATACATGTGTATTTATGTTTATATTATTAAACATATATTGTTATACATACTTTAACTTTTTATAAATGACATCTATATTGTTATTAATATAAATGAACATTATGCCTGTTGATTATATAGTGAATAACATACTGTTATATTGATATATCAAATATACATACAGTTTATTCATAGTGTTATTATTTATAATAACATTGGTAAGCGGTAGCTCAGCCTCAAGGCCCGAACCAACAGGCTTTGGATCAATTATTTTACACATGCTGATTCTAACCTTTCATTATATTAAATTATCAGTGATGTAAAGTAACTAGGTACATTTACTCAAGCACTGTACTTAAGTACAATTTTGAGGTATTTTTTACTTTACTGGACTACTTCCAATTTTCAGTATTTTTACTCTACTACTCTACTACATTTCAGAGGCAAATATTATACTTTTACTCCACTACAATTATTTGAAAACTTTAGTTACTAGTTACTTTGTAGATTTTGATTACAAAACATACACTTCAGCCCTATACACATTTAGACCATTAGAAAATAGCAGATACAAGCTCACAATGCGACACATAGTGAGCTTGTAGATCTATTTTCAAATTATTTTTATACATTTGAAAACGTGTGAAATGGGACATTCTGCATAATGAGTACTTTCTACTTTTGGTACTTTAAGTACATTTTGACACATGTACTTCTGTACTTTTACTCAAGTAAATTAAAAATTCTGGACTTGTAACAGAGTATTTCTACATTGCAGTATTGATACTTTTACTTAAGTAAAACATTAGTACTTTTTTCACCACTGTATATTATATTACATTATATTATATAATGTTATGTTCACATCCTGAAATAAATCATTATGAATCTGTTTCATAATATTATAAAAACATTTAATAAATCTGTTAAATAAAATGTTTGACAGGAAGATACTTCTAATATTCACCTTTAGAACCAAACATGACTGTTTAACATGATGATGATGATGATGATGATGATGATGATGATGATGATGATGATGATGATGATGATGATGATTGTTATTTGTATTTAATGTCATCTTTGTTGTATTTCCAGTGTTCCATGAGCACATTCTACTCCTTAGCTGTTCAGACACAGTTAAAGACTCATATAAAGAGTACATGATGGGACTGGATGGTGAAGTGTTGCAGTATGCAGACAGCGGCGGACTGGCCATTTGGCGTACCGGGCAAATGCCCGGTGGGCCGCTGGGCCAGTGGGCCAGTGGGCCAAAAAAAAAAAAAAAATTTTTTTTTTTTTTTTTTTTTTTTTTTTGAAAAATATATTTTTAAAAATGTTTTAGGGTTATTACGGTCATATCCGAGTCGCGCGGCCCAATTATTAGTTACGTTAATGTTTGGGCTGGGATGCTTTCCAGCAGGCGCCTCAGTGCGGCCGCAGAGTTCATGTGCAGGGCTGGGCTGAAACAGTGAAACGCCCCCCCCCCCCCCCCCCCCCCCCCGTTGACAAAATGGGGAGGGGGGGGGGGGGTGGGCCGGTCCGGACCAAAATGCCAGGGCTGAATTTTGGTCCCAGTCCGGCCCTGTATGCAGACTTCAACAAAGGGAAGATGGTGTTCACTCAGCCTCCGTTTGTAGATCACATGACCCTCACAGCAGGTTATGCAGGAGCTGTGGGTGATCAGCACCTCTGCAAAGTCAACCTGGACACCATTCTCTCTGCCTTGAAGAAACCACCAGTGAAAGGTACATGAATACTATGAACACAATAGTTATTAACTAAAACGGTTGAATATATTTAACATTGATGAAAATGTTTAACCCATTCAATCCAGGAACACATATCTGTCATTTTAGATTTTTTTTGGCTGTTCAAAAATAGCAGATCTACAAGCTGATAGCTTGTAGATCTGCTATTTTTATTTTTTGAACCACAGATATTATAGCAACATACTTCTTTTTTTTTTAATGTTAGGATTTAAAATACATTTGTAGAATCCCCCAGAAGCAAAGATTTGAGTTACAAATGTTTGCTTTAAAAATATATATACATCCAAAGATTTGCGCGAACTTTCATGATTTTTCAAAAATAGCAGATCTACAAGCTTGCTATGGTCAGCAAGCTTGTAGATCTGAATAAACCATAGAATAACCAAAGAGCAAGAATGTGGACTTCAATAGTCTTTTTCATGTGATAATGAGTGACCTCTGAGTTTCACATGTACGCTAGGCGGGGGAATACATGACACACACACTAACGTAGGCTATATAGTATGTTTTACATACATGAAGCTCCTCCCATGTGGCTTCCTGCTGTAAATGTAGCTTTGGGGAGGAGGGGGGTTGAGTGGCCCCGCCCCACTCATTAACTATTCTATTGTTATTTAATGTATGTTTTAATGACATTTTTAATTGTCTATTTCCAGATGGATATGTGTACTATGAGGCTGCCCGCTGTGTGTTTAACTCCAGTGAGATGAAGGACATACAGTACATATACTCATATAATTTTGATGGTGATGAGATCCTCAGGTGGGACAGTAGAGTAGATCAGTGGGTTGGATACACTGAGCTTGGTGTGAAGAACGCAGAGCTCTGGAATAAAGATCCTACAGAACTGGCTTATAGGAGAGCATCACCAGAGGCATTCTGCAAACACAACATTGAGGGCTACTACTCCTCTGTTCTGAACAAGAGAGGTGAGCTGATCTCAGAGCAGCACTCAACACTCATCACCTCATAAACTATAACATGACATCATAATAAATCATTCTATCATTCTATTCAAAGCAGATATAAAAGCTCATAGCGGGCACCGAGTGCCGTGCTATGAGCTTGTAGATCTGCTATTTTTGAAAAATTGTGAAAATTATAATAAATATATTTTTAAAGTGAACATTTGTAACTCGAATCTTTGCTTCTGGGGGTCCCTGGAACAACATTTTTGACAAATGTTCGCTTTGAAAATATATATTTAAAGATTTGCACACATTTTCACATTTTTTTTAAACATTGCAGATCTACAAGCTCATAGCGCGGCCCTCGGTGCCGCGCTATGAGCTATTATGGTATACTATTATGCTGCCTATTATGGTATACAATAGTAATAATAATATTAATAATAATAATAATAATGATAAAAATAATCATCTTTTTTAGGAGTGGAGCCCAAAGTGAGACTGAAGTCAGAGACTCCCCCTCGTCGTGGTGAACACACTCACATGCTGAGGTGCAGCAGCTACGACTTCTATCCTAAAGTGATCCTGGTGACCTGGTGGAGAGGTCAAGAACCTTTGACCTCTGGTCTCTCCTATGCCGATGTGTCTGATGGAGACTGGTACTACCAGTACCACTCCTACCTGGAGTACACACCCAGGTACACACCTAACAGACACCTACACATAGAAATACACACCTCTACTGGTACTACCAGTACCACTCCTACCTGGAGTACACACCCAGGTACACACCTAACAGACTAACAGAACAAATTGTGTTTGTTTGTTTGTGTGTGTGTGTGTGTGTGTGTGTGTGTGTGTGTTTGTGTGTTTGTGTTTGTGTGTGTGTGTGTGTGTGTGTGTGTGTGTGTGTGTGTGTGTGTGTGTGTGTGTGTGTGTGTGTGTGTGTGTGTGTGTGTGTGTGTGTGTGTGTGTGTGTGTGTGTGTGTGTGTGTTACAGATCAGGAGAGAAGATCACATGCATGGTGGAACATCCCAGCCTGACCGCGCCTATCAAGATGGACTGGGGTCAGTTACTGTAATCTACTGTGATCTACTATAGGCCTACTCTACTGTAATATAATGTAATCTACTGTAATGTGTTACACTACACTCTGTTTTAAAGGAGACACGCCATGAATTTAACTTTCTTTTAAATATTTTTGGTATTTTTTGGGCTCCCCAGTGTCTCTTGTACCCCAAAAAATATATTCTTTTAACATTCAGTCATTCATTCTCATTTCAGAGATTTTGAGAATGGGCGTGTCTGAACAGGCCATCTCAGAATGGCAAGTTTGCTTGCCTCACCAAACTTTCTGCCCATGTATTTTGACAGGGGTGCTACTGAGCAATTCTGCTCAGTAGCACCCCTCTGCCCAACAGGACGTTTTGGTATTGCAGATGAAAGTGCTTTATAAGCCTGAGAGAATTGACTTGGGATGAGTATATCTGAGTGTTGATTTAGGCTCAAACCTTTTGAAAATGGTTTGAGGGACATACACCATATGATATTAAATAAATATATATATTTTTTAAATTCATGGTGTGTCTCCTTTAATGGTTCAAGGATTCTTCTCTTTTTGAACCCGAAGATACATTTGTTTTGCAGAAAGGAAACACAGCAACCCAATTAAAAACAAGACTAATAATACAGACATCAGAAATAAAAATCAATACAAACACATTAAAACATCCTAAAAAAAAGTAACCATTCTAATAAGAAGGTCATGACAAGAGCCTCACCTACTTAGAGCTTAGTGTCACGTCTAGATGAGGTCCATCATCTGTGTTTACTAATGGCTGCAGATACAAAGACATTTATAGAATTTATACATCATGGTCAGAAGTTGCTGGAGTGAAGGAGCTGAAAGTGACTGTAAAGTATGAGAACAGTCCTGAGAGATGGAACTGGTCTTATATAAATGCTGCATTAATATCAATGGTAATGGTCTCGTGGTTAGAGTGTCTGCCCTAAGATTGGCAGACATTGGCAGCACTTGGTGCCACGCTACGAGCTTGTAGATCTGCTATTTTAGAAACATTGTGAACATTTTTGCAAATCTTTGAATGTATACTTGTTTTTAAGACAAATGTCTTAATGTTTCTGAAAAACTATTGTTGCTATAATATCAGTGGTGCTCAAACTTTTTATTGTCAAGGACCCCAACATTAGCTGATCCCCATCAAAATATGTTGTTCCAGCCCCCCCACCCCCCAAGAAGCAAAGATTTGAGTTAAAAATGCTGTTTTAAAAGAAAATAGCAGATCTGCAAAGTCTTAAAATAATGCTTATAGCTCAAATATAAAATGACACTGGTGATTCCATGCCAGAGTCAGTGAAGAACAAGGTGTTTTAATCTACTGTAATAATGTAATGTAATGTAATATAATATTTGTATTGTTAGATTTCTCCATGTCAGAGTCAGTGAAGAACAAGGTGGCCATGGGAGCATCAGGTCTGGTTCTGGGTCTGGTCTTGTTCCTGTCTGGATTCATCTACTTCCAGTGGAAGAAACGAGGTGATTAGCATGTTTAATCAACATGTTAATTAACATGTTTAATCAACATGTTAATTAACATGTTTAATTAACATGTTTCAACATGTTTAACTAAGATATTTCATTAACATGTTGACTGTTATTGTGTTATTGTGTGTACATTTATGCATTGTATGGAGAAATACACACAAACATAGGATTTATTTGTGTGTGTGTTTTAACTGTCTCTCTTCTTCTTCTATCAGGTCGTATTCTGGTGCCGACAACCAATGACGATCTTTAGACTCCTCCCACACACCCAGGTTCACTTCCTCTTCCTTTTTACCAAACTTTATTTTTTTTGTTTTATGTATAAAAGTGTATAAAACTTTAAAACATACATAAAACAACATGCTTGTGTAAGAAGTGAAACAACCAGCCTGGTAAACCATCCTGGTCGCTTGAATTCACATTATCATGTGTCTTCTGCTTCATTTATTATAATATTGAATCTAATAATCAGATTTAATAATCAAATGATGTGTTGTATCAGACAACACTGATGACAATGTGGTCAGATGGGGGGGGGGGGGGGGGGGGTCCTCTTGGTAAACTGTGTAGTTTGGACCATGAGGATTGATGTCTCCATGAATTGAGTACGTGGGGATCTCATTTGAAACAAGACATTTTGGCTTTCATGAGCGATCCATTTCAGCTGAACACAACATTTCAGTGAACTGAACACAATGATTCAGTTCATTCAACACAACATTTCAGTGAACTGAAAACAATGATTCAGTTAATTGAAAACACTGATCATTCCATCAATAGCAGGATCAAAGACAGAACCTTGTGGTCCAAAGGAGAGTGTTCTACCAACTGAGCTGCCCTTCCATTCCATTCCATTCCATTCCATTCCATTCCAGTCATTTAGCAGACACTTTTATCCAAAAAGACTTACAATAAGTGCATTCAACATAGGTAGGGAACAAAACTACTAATCACCAGAAGTCTGAAGTGCATTTTCTGCTAAAACAAGCAACTAAGAGTATACCTAGCGCTAAGGTAAAAGTGCAATATATCAGCTACTTACTTTCTTAAACAGATGAGACAAATAGCAAAATCAAATGAGCAAGAGATAAAAACAAATAAGTGTATAGACTAAACAAGATCCAATAAAACAATACAATAATAAAACAAGAGTTTGTACAACAAGCAGGCAAGGCAAAGAGGAAGGGTAGTGTTTGAGGTGGGTTTTCAGTCTGCGGCGAAAGATGGGCAGTGACTCTGCTGTCCTGACATCAGTGACTCTGCTGTCCTGACATCAGTGACTCTGCTGTCCTGACATCAGTGGGGAGTTCATTCCACCACTGTGGGGCCAGAACAGAAAAAAGTTGTGACCGTGTAGATCGACCAGAAGGACCCTTGAGTGACGAGGCAATCAGTCGCCCCGAGGTGGCAGACCGCAGTGGTCGGGGCAGGGGTGTAAGCATCGACCATAGCCTGGAGGTAAGAAGGAGCTGTTCCTTTCATTGCCCTATAGGCTAGCACCAGGGTTTTAAACTGGATGTGAGCCGCTACGGGGAGCCAGTGTAGAGAACAGAGAAGGATAGTTGTGTGGGAGAACTTGGGGCGGTTGAACACCAGACGAGCCGTAGCTTTCTGAACAAGCTCCAGAGGTCTGATGGCAGATGCCGGAGCACCACCTTCCTACTAAGATACACTATTGTGTATCTTATGAATGGACTGAGTTGTTTCTATTGATGCTTACTGTAGTTGCAGGGAGACTTGTTCATGATCTATTAACTATTTATAGCATAGTTTCAAATCATTAAATACTACCACACATTTAACAAGTTATGAATAATACATTAACTAATACTTTAGAAATGATTCATGTACTATTATAAGGGAAGGTTACTCTAAAGTTTTAACATGTTCACACAGTTAATACATTCTGATTCTTATTGGTTTATTGTCTTTTCACAGAACACCTGGGTGTGTTCTCAGAGAAGCAGAGAGTCATCGCTGCCCCTGGTGGAGAGAGGAGGAAATACATGTGTGTTCATTCAGCTTTTAAATAAACATAACAGCAGCACAATGATGACATCATCAACCTTTTTCACAAATGTGTCCTTTAAACCATAGATATAGAAACCTAGATACCTCATTGGCCTCTGCAGTTCGTTGGAGCAACTCGTATGGCGGCCGCCATTTTCGCGTTGGAAAACGGACACTCAAAGTGACTACTGGCCAATCACAGCGCTCACAGCGCGTTGACTACTGGCCAATCACAGTGCGTCTTTTCTAAGATTTGTCAGAATCTAGTTGTCCCGCCCCCACTTGCCTCTGATTGGCCTACCGAACGCCCCCTTCTGTGACACACACGGAAGCTTCAGGGAAGCTTTCCTACGCTAAAATGCCCCCCGTGATACCAATGCCTCAGAGCCGAAGGAGGCGTCTACCTTTATCTGTCTATGCTTTAAACAAGTGGACAACTATTAAAATGTAGTAGACGTGAATGCCTGACAGGACCTCCTGTTATGACCGCCTACCTGGTTTGTGTTTTTTGTGTTTTTTGTGTTCCTCTGAACCCTGTTGAAGGGCCTGTTGCAGCCAATGTGATTGTGGTTTATTAGGTGTATGAAGTTGCTGTGATATTGTGAAGGTGCTGTGACATTACTGATTGACCTGGGCATACAGTAGGCGGGGCTTCAGCCTATTTGGGGGCACAGCCTATGTGGGGGTGTCACAGGTGCACAGCATTAGGGACTGGGAATCACAGAGGGAAACCATACAGTTTTTCAACCGTGTGTGCCTTTGTTTTCAGTTTGTTTTGAGTTATTTTGGGTTTATTTTCTTATCACAGTTAGTTGTTTAGTTTTCCGTTAAACACCCGGCTTTGTTTATGCTGTTATCATTAGGGATGTCCGATATTATCGGCCGATATTAGCATAAAAATTGATATCGGGATATTTTTTTGCTTTATAAATAAGTTACAGGAGTTCTTACTGTATATGGTGTGTGTGATATGAAATTTGAGCTTACCCTAATCACAATAATCCCCGCATATATCGGTATCGGTTGATATCGGTATCGGTAATTAAGAGTTGGACAATATCGGTATATCGGTTATCGGTGAAAAAGCCAATATCGGACAACCCTAGTTATCATCCTGCTTCAAAATAAACATTTTAAATGCACTCAAAGAGAAGACCTGAGTTACTGTCAACACCACGCGTTGGAAAAGCTTCACACCATATCCCTCACTGGACATTATTTGTTGTTCTTCTACCTTTACAGGGCCTTTATGCTGAAAAGATATTTAATACAATTATTTGTTGTTGGGCTGCCTTTACAGGGCCTTTATGCTGAAAAGATATTTAATACAATTAAAACATACTTGAATGACATAAAACATACAGGGGTTCCCATGGAAATAGGGAAACCTTTCCAAATAGTGAAAAAGCTCTAGATATACCGTAATAGTCAGACAGACAGACGATGGAAATTTAGACAGAATCCTCTCCTTTCCAGTTGCCTCCTGGCGCCCCCTGCCGGCTTGGCGACCACATTGAGGGGGTCCCAGGTGGTGACAGTAAAGGGACAATTTAAGGACTTTTAAAACCTCTTTAATACCTTAAAGGATCTACACCATGAATTTAAAAAAATAATAATAATATTTAATGTCATATTGTTTATGTCCCTCAAACATTTTTCAAAAGGTTTGAGCCTAAATCAAGCCTCAGATATACTCATTCTGACTAACTTCTCTCTGGCTTATAAAGCACTTTCAACTGCTATACCACATTGTCCTGTTTGGCACGGGGCGCTATTGAGCCAGTTTGTATGCATGTTATCTCCTGGTTCTGTGTGGAAAAAGTTGTTAAAAAAAAGAAAAAAGAGATTTTTCTTTTTTTGGTTGGAACTGAAAAACGGGAAGGATTGTACCCTGACGTGACATCACGTCAGGGTGCAAATCAGTTTGGCCTGTTTTGAGACCAATTTACAGAAAACCCCGGATTTGCTGTGAAAGCCTGAGTGTTCAAACTTGGGTATTTTTGGGGATAGAAGAGAGGTAGGGGAGACCAAAAACACACAAAAAAGTTAAAATTCATGGTGTAGTCCCTTTAAAAAATGTAATGCGATAAGAAAAAAGAGCATTACTGTATCAAAAGTAATCAACAAACTATACTATAAAATCTGCTAAAAATATTGGACAAATTGTCAATTAATTTAATTAAAAGGCAAAAACATTGAAAATAGTCGATCTACAAGCTCACAACGCCTCGCAACGTGAGCCGTTGTGAGCTTGTAGATCGTCTATTTTCACAATATTTATCTGTGGAACTGAGTCAAACAAAGGTAATGCCTCAACTTATACAATTCCAATCACTTGTCCCAGCTCAAACATGATTATTTTGGGGGGTCCCCAGTTCAAGCATGATTTGGGGGTCCCCAGTTCAAATATGATTATTTTGGGGGGTCCCCAGTATTTTGAAGGGTTGTATGTGCAGCAGATACATTACATACTGAGGAAGAGTCTAACTGCAATAAGTATAAAGTGTAGCTTTTTGAGTTGACCTTTTGCTTCAATTTCCATAACAAACCACCAACAACCATCACAGTGACCCCTGGCGTGGCGTCACAAGATTCTACAGGTGCAGAGGAGGATTACCCAACGGGCCGACTGGGCCCAGGCCCAGGGGCCCCTGAGCTAGGGGGCCCCCTGAGCTTGAGCCTTTTTTTTTTTTTAATAAAAAAAAATGTTAACATATTTTTTTTAACAATTTTAACATAAAAAAAACTAATAATTTCCCTTATTAACCGCAATATAACCGAACAATTTCTTTGTATTTAAGTTATAGGTAAAACATGCATTATATTAGCCTATCTGCCGCCGTGCACAGACGTTTTTAACCAAAAAAAAACCCTATTAATTTCCATTATTAACCGAGATTTAACCGCAAAAATTTCGCGCGCGCGCGGGGGTGGGTGCGTGCGCGTGCACCCACGGAAGGGGGCGGGGGGGCCTTTTGCGTGTCTCGGCCCAGGGGCCCGTTTCTTCCTAATCCGCCTATGTACAGGTGACAAAGTTCGGTGCTGCAAGCTGTCCTGCAGAAAACCGCACGCACACGCACGCTTTTACATTTTTTTTCAAATTGTTAGATTATATAGATGTATTTCCCCATAACATGTTGGACATTATTCCAACACAGGCTGAGCTTGAACACTGATGTTCTTGTTGTAACTTTATACCATCTAAACAAGTGGTTCTCAACATTTTCAGGCCGTGCCCCCACAAAATAATCATATTTGAACTGGGGACCCCCCCACCCTGATAAGCACTTGGAATGTAGGAGTTAAGGCATTACATTGTGTTTGACTCTAGATACAAAGTTGTGAAAATAGCATGTTGTGAAAATATTGTTGTGAAACCATTTGTTACGGCCCCTTTAACCTTGGCTCGAACACTCAAGGGACCACAACATAATAAAGGACATAGTCAGGTTTCACACTAAATTGAAGGTTTATTTTTCAATATAAACAAACATCAAGTGTATGTTTTTTAATACACCATGAAATACTGATTAAGGCAACTTCAAGAGTAACAGTGAACCAATAGAAACCTAGCTAAAGTCCTAACCAAACAAAAAGGTGATGGGCTGGCCAAACTGAAAAGTGGAGAGTCTGGTGAGCCAGGCACTGTGTGCCCGTCGCCTCACCAGACTCCCATAAACTACCAAAACATATACTAAAACTAAACTAACCAGTAACGAGAGAACAAATAATACTTACAACCAGCCCATCAGACATGAAATAAAGAACTACAAAACTACTATGGGATCAAAACATCGGTGTTGACTGCTGGGGTGCTGAGGAGCTTCTGAATGCTGGCTACAGCTCCTGTTTTATAGACCTGATCCTAATCACACATGAAGCACAGCTGTTTTATAGACCTGGCCCTAATCACACATGAAGCACAGCTGTTTTATAGACCTGGTCCTAATCACACGTGAAGCACAGCTGTTTTATAGACCTGGTCCTAATCACACATGAAGCACAGCTGTTTTATAGACCTGGTCCTAATCACACATGAAGCACAGCTGTTTTATAGACCTGGTCCTAATCACACATGAAGCACAGCTGTTTTATAGACCTGGTCCTAATCACACATGAAGCACAGCTGTTTTATAGACCTGGCCCTAATCACACATGAAGCACAGCTGTTTTATAGACCTGGTCCTAATCACACATGAAGCACAGCTGTTTTATAGACCTGGTCCTAATCACACATGAAGCACAGCTGTTTTATAGACCTGGTCCTAATCACACATGAAGCACAGCTGTTTTATAGACCTGGTCCTAATCACACATGAAGCACAGCTGTTTTATAGACCTGGCCCTAATCACACATGAAGCACAGCTGTTTTATAGACCTGGTCCTAATCACACATGAAGCACAGCTGGGAATGGGAGGAGCCGCCAGAGCACTCCCAGGTGAGTGACAGGTGTCTAGCCAGACCAGGGCAGCAGAGCCAGCAAGGCAGGGTAGACACTACACACAGGACAAATAAGCATCAGTGAACACATAAGCAAAGAAAGACTATAGACTGAGGTGTGAATATGTGCTAGCACATAACACCATTGCTGTGAAAATAGCCGATCTACAAGCTCGCGTTGTGAGCTTGTAATGAAAATAATAATACTCGTTGGATTTGGCAAATAGGAAAAATTCACAACAATATATTTACACGATCCCTTCCCAATCCAGGGATGCATTTAATTTAAAAGGCATGAAAAGGAAAACAATTATCTCTTTTTTTTTCAAAATACATTTCTAAAGCAAAAGAAGGCATGTAGCATAACGTTAGCCTAGTGTTAAACATGGGGATAAAACATGTTTCAAAGCATCATGAGTTCCTCCCCAAGCTCTCCCAAACACTCTTAAAGGCAAGTGATTTATTTTTCTTTATTTTTTTGTAAAAAAAAAATAATAATAATTATAATATATAGAACTAGAAAATGTGCTCCTCGGAGCACAAGTCTCCGCCAGCAAATATTGGAATTTATTCCAAGATTGGAACTTTGATGATAGGCGTTGCGCCTTTGCTTCTTCATCAGTTTGCAGACAATGATTAGCTTCTTCAGTTTGCATAATAAGAGTTAGTTGCACTGTGTCATCAACTGTGACTGGAAAGTACTGTTCTTGATTAATCCTGTCTAAGCTATTTATATTGCGTATTGTGATGACACCAGTGTGTCTACATACGTGGCTCGTTTTCTGTAAAGCACTTTGAGCTGCATTTATGTCATGAAAGGTGCTATATAAATAAAGTTTATTATTATTATTATTATTATTACATAATGTATTGCTCCGCCATTTCTCAGCCATTTCGTGATTATTCCTGTCTTACCTCACTTTGAAAGAGACCAACACTCTTTCAAAGTGACACATCTATTTATAGGCCGCTATACGTCATGCGTCTCACTAGCCAATCAGAGCACACTCTTTCAACGTATTGTCACGTGAGGCTTGACCAATGTTAGCTTGGCCGAGGGGGACGGGGGGGGGGGGTGACGGAAAGTGAAAACATAATCTCCTGGCGGAGACAAATATATGAGTTCTCTCTCCTTATTGGATAAAATTGGTATCCTGACCTGAACATGTATTTTATGTTTACTAAAGACCTGGAGAGACAGTTACTGTTAACACACACTCTATAGCAATGATTACCATCACAATATAGAGCTAATTTACACTTTATTTTAACAAGAATATCACTTTACTGCACCTTTAAAGGACGACTTCACCACTTTTCAACATATAATAGGTCCTCACTAATGCTCATGATAAAATGGTACAATTTTTTTCTAATCAGTTTGTGTCTCAGAGGAGGGCTGTAGACAGTTTAGAAACCCGTCTACCAGGGTGGGGGATCCCTGGAACAAAATATTTTGAGATGGGGGTCCGCGCAGACCTAAATACATATCATTTTGGGGGTCCTTTAAATGAAAAAGTTTGAGAACCACTGATTATAGCAACATCATTTTTTTTTTTAAATGTTAGGATTTAGAAGACATTTGTAGAATCCCCCAGAAGCAAAGATTTGAGTTACAAATGTTTCCTTTAAAATATATATTCAAAGATTTACACTGATTTTCACGATTTTTCAAAAATAGCAGATATACAAGCTCATAGCGTGGCACGGAGTGCTTGTATGAGCTTGTATATCTGCTATAGCCCAAAGAAATCTAAAAAGGACACAGACGCGTGCCCGGCTTTAATGGGTTAAGGCAACGGCAAGATATGGCCCTTGGTGTAGAGAGAGGACACAAAACAGTCCAAGTACAGAGACCACCTCAGGTCCAGGTTTTACTAGTAGAAGATAGTTGTGGTATTGGTTCACAGGGTATTGAACATCACCATGGTACAGGTTTTACTAGTAGAAGATAGTTGTGGTATTGGTTCACAGGGTATTGAACATCACCATGGTCCAGGTTTTACTAGTAGAAGATAGTTGTGGTATTGGTTCACAGGGTATTGAACATCACCATGGTACAGGTTTTACTAGTAGAAAATAGTTGTGGTATTGGTTCACAGGGTATTGAACATCACCATGGTACAGGTTTTACTAGTAGAAGATAGTTGTGGTATTGGTTCACAGGGTATTGAACATCACCATGGTACATCGGTCGCAATGCATGACAACTGAGTTCCATTTAAGCCATTTATTTTCCATTGCACACATGAGCATTTGGTAATGAGCAAGGAGGTGATGAGGCTTCACGGTTATGATGTTTTACTATGAAAGACAGAAACACATTATTATACAAAACACATAAACAATGAACAACAATTAGGACAATGATGTATCACTATAAAGGAGGAGTGGGTAGGCCTACCACTAATACACCAGAGTACTAAACACCAAACACATTGCACAATATTCTCTAAGTTAACTTACTGCATTTCCTTGCTAAGTACATTAATGTGCACTAGCTGCACATTACACACAATCCCCTCTTAAGCTTTCAAGGCAAGCAGGTGAACTAACATTAATTACATTTATCACAAGGCAATATAATGCAACATAAGATTCACAAATTGTCCACAGAACTCACTTCAATGATACATAACCAAGTGTAGCCAGTCAGAGTTGATCCTCAAGGGCCACCATAGGACAGCTGCACATTTCCTCATTGACAATCAGGCAGATTGTATAAATGCCCTGCAGTCTATACCAAACATAGGCTGCTTGGTGGTGACTGGCTGTGGGTCCTTAGACCTGGGTCTCCTCTCCTGTTTTTATTCTTTCTTTGCTCTGTTGGGGTGAGTTGTCTGTGTGTGTGTATGCTTTAATGATGCCTTATTTTCTGATATTTATAATGACATCATCTTATGATCACTCAGGTTGATCCATGCCTCACTGATGTCCTGTGCCGAGTTGCATTTATGTTGCAAGAGGGTATGAGAACACAGACAATTTAAGGTACACAAACAAACCACCTGTTGAAATAATTAATGTATTGTTTGTATTGTACTAAGTGTTTGTTTTTATATTCCTCTTTAGATCTTGCCACTGCTGTTTTGTTTAGTTTGATTTTAGTATTATATTTGAGCCATTTCTTGTTTATTAATCAGTGTTTGTTTCCTTTCGTCCACATGTACTGAGCCCTGTATTTCACCCAGAGTCTGAGTGAGCTGAGTGGTGCAGGCAACCTATGACGAGGGGTTTCACTAGGTCTCACATTCTGTAGTCCACAGCCTTAAGGTTTGTTTGGTTGTGATTGTGTACACCCTTTTTCACAGTGGCGCTTTTGATTATTTCCTGCATGCTGTGTGTGCGCTCTTGCTGTGTGATATTAGGCTGGGCATAGAATAGTAGCCTTTAGCTGCCCCTGTTACTGGTTGTCGCCCACTGGCCAAAGGACTCTGCTTACATGTGTAGTATATCTATATATTTTGGTTTTCTCAATTATGCTACATAATGGTAACTGTACATTGCTAACTTATTATGACAGCTTGTGATTTTAGTTAGGATTTTAATAAATACTACATCGTTGCATTTTATTAGTGTATGGCAGTGTCTTATATCGTTCTAAATAAATGAATGTGTTCGTGGACACTCACGTTTCTGTCTCGTTGATCTTATCTGTGTTTTGGGGAACCCGATTTATAAAGGTTATTAAATTCTATTCCTTGATACAAACAACATCAAGGTGGCGTAGTCGTACAACTATTATCAATAAGAGTAAATTCCTTGCTCGACACCCGGTTACATTCTGGCGTAGTCGGCAGGACTTCAATGAGACTAAAGAGACGTGAGGTTTTATTTTTGTTGAAATGGCTCAAAGTTAAGTACTGTATAGGAAACAAAACAGCAGTTGGTGCTCCGTGGGACCGTCTATCTGCTCCCATCCTCCCCGGTGTGACAGCGGAAGTGCCTGACTAACCTGTGTCAGTATTGGCTGTTTTGCTATGGCTAGTGAGCGCCAGGAAAGCGTATTGGGGCAGCAACTTGGCGTTGTTTCTCCATGCAATGTCAACATGGACATTTTACCTCCTGAATATCTGCTCTATGTACCCAGAGAGAGGAAATGTCCCTTATTTAGGGGGACCTCTGGGATTTTAGTAGAGGATTGGGTTGAGGAGGTAAGGGCTACAATAAGGACTCTACACCTAAGACCTACTGATCAGGCTGATTTCATTTGTGACCATCTGGAGGGGGAGGCTAAAAATGAGATCAGGTACAGGCCTAGGGAAAATCGAGAAGACCCAGAATGTTTAATAGCTATTCTCCAGGATGTGTATGGCTGTTCTACACCATATGTCTCCCTTCAACAGAGCTTCTTAGCTAGGAAGCAGCTGGAGGGAGAGTCGTTGCAACAATATTTCCATTCTTTATGTTATTTAATGGAGAAACTTGAACGCTGTGTCCCAGATGGAATGCCTAACTTTGCCACCCTGCTGCGTGACCAATTTGTTGAGCATATCAGCGATCCTGACCTCTGCAGGGAGCTGAAGCGCATTGTACGTGAACATCCTGATTATTCCCTCCTACAGATCAGGGCTGAGGCCATCCGTTGGGAGCGGGAGGGGCATTCAGCCGAATCTAGAGGTAGGAGTCACACTCTCCCTGTTCTATGTGCCACTCATCATGTGGGTAAGGTGCCACCTAACCCTACTAGTGCAGAGATGACGGTGATCAAGAACATGTTGCAGCAACAGCAAGAGCAGCTAAACAAACTTGCACAAAGCCTCCTAGCATTACAGATAGCCCCTACACCCCGCCAGCCTAACTACTCAGGTAAAGTTATTTGCAGGCGTTGCCAGAAGCGAGGTCACTGTGCCAGGGAGTGCGGCAACCCTCGTGTTGCTCCAGCGAGCCAGCAACCGAGGGATTACCAACCCACCGGTGCCTGGGCGCAGGCCCGTAACAGAACCCAGAAGCCTGTGACTGTGCTGCAAGCTCCATGGGCGAGACAACAAACAGCCACCCAGGCAGCCAATTCCGCACTTTCAGAATGGTCAAATGTTGACCTGGCTGCACTACAATTGGCTGATCCCGCTATAGGTGCTCTTCTTCAGTTCTGGCAGGAACAACGTATGCCTGGGCGCAGTGAGAAGCAAGGCCTCCCCTCCGAAACCCTGGGTCTCCTGACTCAGTGGAATCGTCTCACCCTAGAGGACGGGCTGCTGCACAGGATGTATAGAAGGCCAGATGGAAGGGGCAAAGTACATCAGTTCTTACTTCCAGAGTGTCTGAGGCGGGAGGTTTTCCAACAGCTACACTACAACCATGGTCACCAGGGCACGGAGAGAACCACTCAGCTGATACGGCAGAGCTGCTATTGGCCGGGCATGGGGCAGACCATCAAACGATGGTGCCAGCTGTGTGAGCGATGCAGCTTCAAAGACAGTCTGCCTCGGGAAAGGGCCCCTACCCTGCAACAGATCATCAGGCCCCCTAAGCCAAGGGGCTGTGTGTACTCTGAAGTGTCTAACGGTCCAGGTGATACAGATGAGGACGAGGAGAACGGCAAGCTCTACATCATGGTGGGCCCTGCTGACTCCACAAGGCCACATCCAGATGCCCTGGTAGCAGTCCCTGTCATTGATGCCCCATCCCCTGGCCCCTCGGCGGTATTGAGCCCTCCTCCTGCCCAGGTGCATCCACCAGGCCCTCCCTGTGGAGTGGTACGAAGGTCTGCCCGTGAGACAGCCGGCAGACACTCAAATCTCCACCATCTACCAGTGACGATGGGGGGTGGGATTATGAATTCCCGGGTGCCTGTTGTAAGCAACTCAACATCAACTATGTTTAGGCCTTGGTGTTAGGCTAGTTCATTGTCGGGACGCCAATTAAAAAAAAATAGGGGTAGATGTAGCCAGTCAGAGTTGATCCTCAAGGGCCACCATAGGACAGCTGCACATTTCCTCATTGACAATCAGGCAGATTGTATAAATGCCCTGCAGTCTATACCAAACATAGGCTGCTTGGTGGTGACTGGCTGTGGGTCCTTAGACCTGGGTCTCCTCTCCTGTTTTTATTCTTTCTTTGCTCTGTTGGGGTGAGTTGTCTGTGTGTGTGTATGCTTTAATGATGCCTTATTTTCTGATATTTATAATGACATCATCTTATGATCACTCAGGTTGATCCATGCCTCACTGATGTCCTGTGCCGAGTTGCATTTATGTTGCAAGAGGGTATGAGAACACAGACAATTTAAGGTACACAAACAAACCACCTGTTGAAATAATTAATGTATTGTTTGTATTGTACTAAGTGTTTGTTTTTATATTCCTCTTTAGATCTTGCCACTGCTGTTTTGTTTAGTTTGATTTTAGTATTATATTTGAGCCATTTCTTGTTTATTAATCAGTGTTTGTTTCCTTTCGTCCACATGTACTGAGCCCTGTATTTCACCCAGAGTCTGAGTGAGCTGAGTGGTGCAGGCAACCTATGACGAGGGGTTTCACTAGGTCTCACATTCTGTAGTCCACAGCCTTAAGGTTTGTTTGGTTGTGATTGTGTACACCCTTTTTCACAGTGGCGCTTTTGATTATTTCCTGCATGCTGTGTGTGCGCTCTTGCTGTGTGATATTAGGCTGGGCATAGAATAGTAGCCTTTAGCTGCCCCTGTTACTGGTTGTCGCCCACTGGCCAAAGGACTCTGCTTACATGTGTAGTATATCTATATATTTTGGTTTTCTCAATTATGCTACATAATGGTAACTGTACATTGCTAACTTATTATGACAGCTTGTGATTTTAGTTAGGATTTTAATAAATACTACATCGTTGCATTTTATTAGTGTATGGCAGTGTCTTATATCGTTCTAAATAAATGAATGTGTTCGTGGACACTCACGTTTCTGTCTCGTTGATCTTATCTGTGTTTTGGGGAACCCGATTTATAAAGGTTATTAAATTCTATTCCTTGATACAAACAACATCAAGGTGGCGTAGTCGTACAACTATTATCAATAAGAGTAAATTCCTTGCTCGACACCCGGTTACACAAGGCCTGCTGAGACTCCAGACCAGGACAGAGGAGTTGTTGCTGCTGACAAACAATAACTGGAGGGACAGGCACTCAAGCAGTATTTATAGCAGGCCTCTAATGAGGAGTGAGTTAGGACAGGTGTGGTTAGGGTTTGAGAGTGAGTGAGAGCAGGTGAGGTGGGTGGAGCCAATCCATGGGAATAGGCCAGGGGGAGGGTTGCTGTCTAGTATGACTCTTTCTACAACTAGAGTCTAGAGAGGGTTGGTGTGTGCTAAGAACACTAGTGCCGAAAATAGAGGATCTACAAGCCCAAAGCGTCGCCTTGTAGATGGGGTATTTTTGGGCAAAGAGATTTCGTTTTAGAGGCGGAAAAAAAGCGGTCCCAAGTACAGGAACAACTTCAGTTCCGGTGGTTAAGGACACTAGTAGTGCACGACAACGACAGGCAGGGGGCGCTCACAGGTCCAGCAGCACCGTCCTGAGCGCGTCCTCCTCGCTCATCCTGATGGTGGCGATGGCGCCGTCGTTGAACTCGACGTGTATATGCGTATACAATTCATAACGTCATTAAAGTTATCTGTGGCGAGTTTTGTCACACCACAGAGAAACAATGCAGTCTACAACCTCAAGTGATGTGAGGATGCGTAGCGGGTAGGGCCCAAGAGCAGACGAGGTAGGTAGAAGTATTCAAATCAAAGGATGTATTAAATAAACTGAGGTTTCCAAAAGCAGGGATACAGAACAGTAGGCATCAAGCACTAAACATAAACAATGGTGACATAGGTCTACGGACCAACAAGAACACGGTGCAAACTCAGGACTTAAATAGACAGGGGATAACAGGACGCAGGTGAACCCGAACTACAATCAACACTGGGATTGGCTGGGGCACAACAGGACACAGGTGGAGAACAATTACAAATACATACTGGTGAGACAAGACAGGAAGCGATAACAACGCAGACAGGAAACAATACTACAGAATAAGAGTAGACAACATCAGGGCAAAAGGCAACAGAGTAACACGTGCGCACACACACACACACACACACACACACACACACACACACACACACACACACACACACACACACACACACACACATTTGAAATATTTATTTATGTCCACATAAACAGAAGTACAAGAATGCCTTGTACAAAGGACATAAACACTAACTGCACAGTCAGATAATGGGAAAAAAGCCAGTTACAAAGTGCTTATAAGGCAGAACATTGTTGCACAATAATGTTGGCATACTTGTCAAACACAGCAGACAACATATCATGGGTAAAGGAAACAACGCCTCCTCCAATTGAGCGGCTTCCTATAATAGCTGATATTGAGCAGTACCTTGCTAATTGTTTGGCCCTCCTTTTGGAGAGGCCGGCCATTTAAAGGCCCCTCACACTTGTGCCCTAGACTACCAAAGATAAAAAACAAAAGTTTACATCTGTAGCCTAGCTGAGAGATGGTCTGCTCTAGCTGATGATATTTTAGCACTTTGGTTAGGAAGGCTGTAATCAAAAGTAGAGCCGAACACCTCCCTATGGTTTTCATTAACAACAATAACATCAGGGGTGTTAGCTGACATGTTAGAGAACACAGAATCATCATTACACAGACTAAACATGCTCGGCTTCACAGTAGAATGCTTATACAGCATGATGGATGACCTGAAAGAGACCTGTAGAGTCCCCTGTATACATGTCACCCATTTAAAGCCCCTTACAGACCAAACAGACTGGTTCTGACTACTTCTGACTACTTCTGACTGCAACAGACTGGTATTTGGTTAGCAAAAGTTGGCATTTAGTCTGTCGGCCGACTCGCCCTTTGATATGCTAATTCGAATAACTTCCAGCCCAATCTAGAAACCCATCACCAAAGAAAAAGGAAAAACAGCGCCCTCTGCAATTCTTGAGAGATTACTTTCAGCCTAGTTGCCAAGTCTGCTTATTATAAGCGACTTTGGGCTTATTTCCCTGCAAAGTCACTTGGATGTTCCCAGCGTTTTTTCTTTTTTTCTTCACTGATGTGCAGTGGTGTAAAGTAACAACAAGTAAGTAAGTACATTTACTCAAGAACTACTTCAGTACAATTTTGAGGTACTTTTACTTTACTGGAGTATTTCCAATTGTCTATACTTTTACTCCACAACAATTATTTGAAATGTTTAGTTACTAGTTAATTTGCAGATATAAATCATTATAAAACATACAATAACCACTTTAGCCTTATTTTATACCTATAAGCTATTTGAAAATAGCAGATCTACAAGCTCACAACGTGTTGCGATGCACGTGTTCTGAGCTTGTAGATCTGCTATTTTTGAACTTGCACTAATAATGACTTTAGTTGATTTTTCACTCTTTAGAATATAGTATTTCTTAATTATTAATAATTACAGCTTGTAGATTGGCTATTTTCACGATTTTAAATTGTTTTTAAATAATAATAAAAAAGGAACATACAAGATTTCCACCCGACAGCCAGTCACATTCTAGCTGCTGAAATAAACTTCCCATTTAGATCATTGTTGACAAACGAACAGGGGACTGGTGTCTAAAAAAAAAACGTATTGACAGGAAAATCGTGCATTGATACTTTTACTCAACATTTGAGTACTTTTTCCACCACTGCTGACGTGTACACAACATTTTTGAAAACGGTTATTCGAATAATCAAAATTATATAATATCAAAAAATATTAAGAGTATATGAAAGCCAATTAAAATGTTTATACTATTGGAATCTTACACACCTGCTCCCAATTAATTACATCACCACAGCGCAAAAGTAGGTCAAATCAATCAATCTCTCTCTCTGGGAGCGACAATGACAAACAGTGAATGTAGGTTTTCATAGACATGGTCGCTTGTTTCTCTCACATAATCTGGCAACACTGATAGATAGCAGCTGCTTGTTGTTGACTCTGCTTCTCTGCCACATGGCTACTCCAGTCGGCCAGTCGGCTATCCCGTTGGCTAGCCCAACCGAAGTTCGGTCGGCTCTGGGTCGGCCGAAAAGGTCCCGACGGACCCCCGACGGACCCCTAACCGACTGGACGACTATATACGACGCTTCCCGACACCGATTCGGCCCCGAATCGGTGCGGTCTGCGAGGGGCTTAAGATGTGGGACATGGTCACACACACACGCACATGCACACGCACACGCACAGGCACACGCACACGCACAGACACACACACACACACACACACACACACACACACACACACACACACACACACACACACACACACACACACACACACACACACACACCCTCTGAAGTAACACTTTGATCACATGACGTGATGGTATCATCAGTGAGATGTAATGAGGCTTGGATTAGAGGAGCGTCTGTGAGTTCAGTTTACAGAGGTTCCCGGTTTGATCCCTGACTCCTCCTGGCTTCATGTTGAAGTGTCCTTGAGCAAGGCACTGAACCCCTAACTGCTTCTGATGAATGTGAGAATGTGGAACACCTTAGTTTAACATTATTAAAAGTAAATTAATACTTAGAAAAATAAAATAATAGAGTTTTACTGCAGTGTTCTAATTCAGTCCTATATTGCGCTGATGAGAGCAATGGTCTCTAATTGATGACCATATGAAGTGCTACAGACTGTGTAACACTTCACAGTCTGTGACAGTCTGTATAATCAATATATCCTGACGTTGGCTTCAGCCTACCGTACGCTTAGATCTCACGTCTGGTCGAGAGCAGTTGCGGAGCAGCATTGTCTGACCGTCTGACAGGCATCTGAACACATGTATCCACTCCAAAATGTATTATCTAACACACTAATAAATAATACCTGTGAAAATGTAAGATTTTATAAACTAATTTATACAAACTGCTTTAACAATCATTCAGATGACATTGCAGATCTGGCTGCATTAGCTAATTGATAATGAACTTTAACCTTAAACCTCCCATCATGTCTCATCTGAAAGCTTTTAATTAATTAGAACATTTTACTTTATAAACATATTTATTTGTTTCTGTCTTTCATTCTAACTGTTTTTCTTAAAGATTCACTGCCATCGTCTCCCCGGAAACAGATGATGTAACATCATATCTTTAATCTGATTGGCTGATTCTTCTAAACTAAATAACGAGTCCTCCTTCATTCTCTTTCAGACTCCAGAACTTCTCTTGAGGTAAACATGTGTTTATTATGATCTGTAGATTCTGATCTGTTTATTCTGATCTGTTTATTCTGATCTGTTTATTCTGATCTGTTTATTCTGATCTGTTTATTCTGATATGTTTATTCTGGTCTGTTTATTCTGATATGTTTATTCTGGTCTGTTTATTATGATATGTTTATTCTGGTCTGTTTATTATGATATGTTTATTATGATGTGTTTATTCTGATATGTTTATTATGATGTGTTTATTCTGGTCTGTTTATTCTGATCTGTTTATTCTCCTCTATTAAATTCAGTTTAGTTTTGATCAGTGTTGATGAAGATTACAGCCACCCTCCTCATCCTCTCCTCTGTACTTCATGTCAAAGCGATCCCAGGAAGTAAGTACATTATATTTATGTTATTATATAATATATACATGTATATCTACTGTTATTATATAAAACCAAATATGAACAATGCACAATACAAACAAATGACATGTGACACACACACACACACACACACACACACACACACACACACACACACACACACACACACACACACACACACACACACACACACACACACACACACACACACACACACACACACACACATAGTAACAGGTGATGTTTAATAAAAGATTAATCCTGATTGGCTGCTGAATGAAACAGGAAGTGAAATGCTCGAGTTTCCAGTCAGAAGCTTCAGTGGTGAATTCAACCACACACACACACACACACACACACACACACACACACACACACACACACACACACACACACACCTCTCATGTGTCACTTTGATCACATGACCAGTGTGTTTTTAAAGACATTTGATGGTTTCAGCAGTAAGATTTAATGAGGCTTGAATTGATGTTTAATGAACATGAACCAGCAACGCTGAAAACACACGTGCGCAAGCACGCACACACACACACACACACACACACACACACACGCACGCACGCATGCACGCACGCACGCGCACACACACACACACACACACACACACACACACACACACACACACACACACACACACACTCACCCCTCTGAAGTAACACTTTGATCACATGACGTGATGGTATCATCAGTGAGATGTAATGAGGCTTGGATTAGAGGAGTGTCTGTGAGTTCAGTTTACAGAGGTTCCCGGTTTGATCCCTGACTCCTCCTGGCTTCATGTTGAAGTGTCCTTGAGCAAGGCACTGAACCCCTAACTGCTTCTGATGAATGTGAGAATGTGGAACACCTTAGTTTAACATTATTAAAAGTAAATTAATACTTAATAGAGTTTTACTGCAGCGTTCTAATCCAGTCCTATATTACACTGATCAGATCAATGGTCTCTGAATTATGACCATATGAAGTGTTAAACACTGTGTAACACTGTGTAACACTGTGTAACACTGTGTAACACTGTGTTACACTGTGTTACACTGTGTAACACTGTGTTACACTGTGTTACACTGTGTAACACTGTGTAACACTGTGTTACACTGTGTTACACTGTGTAACACTACTGTAGTTGCTCCATATGTGTGACATTCAGTTTGTTTGGTGTCATCATGTTGTACACAGAGTTAAATGAGGACACATTTCACATCATGTGTAAATGTGCACAGAGTTAAATGAGGACACATTTCACATCATGTGTAAATGTACACAGAGTTAAATGAGGACACATTTCACATCATGTATAAATGTACACAGAGTTAAATGAGGACACATTTCACATCATGTGTAAATGTACACAGAGTTAAATGAGGACACATTTCACATCATGTGTAAATGTACACAGAGAAATACTCCAACTAACTACATTATTTATTTTATTAACATTTAAAATATTGTGTCACTTCAATCTGAAGTGATGAACTTTAACCTCTCATTTAATGTCTCATCTGAAAGCTTTTAATTAATTACAACATTTTACTTCTATAAACATATTTCTGTCTTTCTTTGTTTTTCTGTCTTTCTGTCTGTCTTTCTTTATTTCATTCTATGTTTTTCTCATTTCTCAAAATTCCCAACCGTCTCCCCGGAAACAGATGATGTAACATCATATCTTTAATCTGATTGGCTGATTTGTCGAAACCACAGAATGAGTCCTCCCGAACTTCTCTTTCAGTAAACATCTGTTTATTCTGATCTGTTTATTTTCTTGTGTTTATTCTCATCTATTAAATACAGTTCAGTTTTGATCAGTGATGATGAAGATTACAGCCACCCTCCTCATCCTCTCCTCTGTACTTCATGTCAAAGCGATCCCAGGAAGTAAGTACATTATATTTATGTTATTATATTAAAGATACTGTTATAAATCTACTCTTATTATGTAAAATATTCATTCATAGATGTACTCTTGTTATATATAATACATGTGTATTTATGTTTATATTATTAAACATATATTGTTATACATACTTTAACTTTTGATAAATTAAATCTATATTGTTATTAATATAAATAAACATTATGTCTGTTGATTATATACTGAATAACATACTGTTATATTGATATATCAAATAAACATACAGTTTATTCATAGTGTTATTATTTATAATAATATTGGTAAGCGGTAGCTCAGCCTCAAGGCCCGAACCAACAGGCTTTGGATCAATTATTTTACACTGTGCAACCTGACTTATGAACAATACACACTAATAACACACACACACACACACACACACACACACACACACACACACACACACACACACACACACACACACACACACACACACACACACGCTGATTCTAACCTTTCATTATATTAAATTATCAGTGATGTAAAGTAACTAAGTTAACTAAGTACATTTACTTAAGTACAATTTTGAGGTATTTCTTTACTTTACTGGAGTACTTCCAATTTTCAGTATTTTTACTTCTACTCCACTACATTTCAGAGACAAATATTATACTTTTACTCCACTACAAATATTTGAAAACTTTAGTTACTAGTTACTTTGTAGATTTTGATTACAAAATATACACTTCAGCCCTATATACATTTAGACCATTAGAAAATAGCAGATCTACAAGCTCACAATGTGACGCATTGTGAGCTTGTAGATCTGCTATTTTCAAAAGATTTTTATACATTTGAAAACTTGTGAAATGGGACTTTCTGCATAATGAGTACTTTCTACTTTTGGTACTTTAAGTACATTTTGACACCAATACTTTTGTACTTTTACTCAAGTAAATAAAAAAATCTGGACTTGTAACAGAGCATTTCTACATTCCAGTATTGATAATTTTACTTAAGTAAAACATTAGTACTCTTTCCACCACTGTATATTATATTACATTATATTATATAATGTTATGTTCACATCCTGAAATAAATCATTATGAATCTGTTTCATAATATTATAAAAACATTTAAATCTGTTGAATAAAATGTTTGACAGGAAGATACTTCTAATATTCACCTTTAGAACCAAACATGACTGTTTAACATGATGATGATGATGATGATGATGATGATTGTTATTTGTATTTAACGTCAGATCTTTGTTTTATTTCCAGTGTTCCATGAGCACATTCAACTCACTGGCTGTTCAGACACAGTTAAAGACTCATATAAAGAGTGGATGATGTCACTGGATGGTGAAGTGTTGCAGTACGCAGACTACAACAAAGGGAAGCTGGTGTACCCTCAGCCTCCGTTTGTAGATCACATGACCTTCACACCAGGTTATGCATATGCTGTGGATCAGCAGCAGTACTGCAAAGCCCAGCTGGACACCTTTCTCACTGCCTTAAAGAAACCACCAGTGAAAGGTACATGAATACTATGAACACAATAGTTATTAAAACTGTTGAATATATTTAACATGAATGAAAATGTTTAACCCATTCAATCCAGGAACACATATCTGTCATTTTACATTTATTTGGGTGTTCAAAAATAGCTGATATACAAGCTCATAGCGCGGCACCGAGTGCTGCTCTATGAGCTTGTATATCCGCTATCTTTGAAAAAAAAAACATGAAAAAAGGTTGAGAACCACAGATATTATAGCAACATACGTTCTTTATTTTTTTTACTGTTAGGATTTAAAAGATATTTGTAGAATCCCCCAGAAGCAAAGATTTGAGTTACAAATGTATGCTTTAAAAGTATATATATATCCAAAGATTTGCGCAAACTTTCATGATTTTTCAAAAATAGCAGATCTACAAGATTGCTGACCATAGTGCGGCACACACACACACACACACACACACACACACACACACACACACACACACACACACACACACACACACACACACACACACACACACACACACACACACACACACACACACTTTAATTTCTTTATTAGGATTTTCAATTAAAATACATGAATCATGTCAAATCCAGTTAAAACAGTTACCATCAAAATATAACATATCAATATGTATTCATATTGTGATATTTAATTTCTCTCTCAAAATAACAACCTTTCTGTGAGTGTTATCTCTGTTATCCTGGAAATACATGATGGGCTCTGACAGACAGACAGACAGACAGACAGACAGACAGACAGACAGACAGACAGACAGACAGACAGACAGAGTCCTTGTTTAATCAGCCACTGTAGAAAACTGGATAAATAGTGAAACAACACTTAACTGTTAGCTCAATTACATTGTATTTAAGATACTGAAAACATTTTAATGCCAGATTTCCCATCCTGAACCTATTTTAGACTTTATGTAGTGACATACAGTATTTGGCCCATGGGGGGCAGTTAGCCTAGTGTTGATATTATACAGATGATAATAAAACTGAACATTAATGACATTTTTAATTGTCTATTTCCAGATGGATATGTGTTCTATGAGGCTTCCCGCTGTGTGTTTAACTCCAGTGAGCTGAAGGACATACAGTACATATACACATGGAATTTCGATGGTGATGAGCTGGTCAGGTGGGACAGTAGAGTAGATCAGTGGGTTGGATACACTGAGTTTGGTGTGAAGAACGCAGAGCGCATGAATAAAGATCCTGGACTACTGGCTGATGTGAGAGCACAACGAGAGGCATTCTGCAAACACAACATTGAGATCTACTACTCCTCTGTTCTGAACAAGAGAGGTGAGCTGATCTCAGAGCAGCACTCAACACTCATCACCTCATAAACTATAACATGACATCATAATAAATCATTCTATCATTCTATTCAAAGCAGATATAAAAGCTCATAGCGGACACCGAGTGCCGTGCTATGAGCTTGTAGATCTGCTATTTTAGAAAAATCGTGAAAATTATAATAAATATATTTTTAAAGTGAACATTTGTAACTCGAATCTTTGCTTCTGGGGGTCCCTGGAACAACATTTTTGACAAATGTTCGCTTTAAAAATACATATATTTAAAGATTTGCACACATTTGCATGATTTTGAAAAACATTGCAGATCTACAAGCTCATAGCGCGGCACTCGGTGCCGCACTATGAGCTATTATGGTATATACAATAATAATAATAATAACAATAATAATAATAACAATAACAATAATAATAATAATAATAATAATAATAATAATAATAATAATAATAATAATAATAATAATAATAATAATAACAATAATAATAATAATAATAATAATAATAACAATAAGGGTAATAATAATAATAATAATAATAATAATAATAATAACAATAAGGGTAATAATAATAATAACAATAGAAGTGGTGTACACGGCAGGCAGTTCTAATGGAAAAAACTATGACCCGTGTACGGACTAGTGCCGGTGAACACGGCAGCGATCATCTCCCATAGTTGCTATGGAGCGTGAACACTCGCGACTGCTATTCGTGTACACTGTCTGTGCCAACTACATTTTCTCAATGGGGGGCAGCAGAGAGCCTTAGTCAGTCATTCAATCAATCAATCAATCAATCTATCAATCAATCAATCAATGCCAACAAGTAGAAATGTGCTCTGTGTACACGGCGTGTACACCTCCCACATTATGCTATGGGAAACGCCGTTTCTGATCATGTGACCTCCCGGGACGCTGTTTCTGGGCGGGGTCTCGCCAAATTCGTCCCACGTACCCCCCCCCCCCCGCCCCCCCCCGATAGACCCTCTTGAGTCTAGGCTAGCCTCAATCAATCTATCAATCAATCAATCAATGCCAACAAGTAGAAATGTGCTCTGTGTACACGGCGTGTACACCTCCCACATTATGCTATGGGAAACGCCGTTTCTGATCATGTGACCTCCCGGGACGCTGTTTCTGGGCGGGGTCTCGCCAAATTCGTCCCACGTACCCCCCCCCGCCCCCCCCGATAGACCCTCTTGAGTCTAGGCTAGCCTCAATCAATCTATCAATCAATCAATCAATGCCAACAAGTAGAAATGTGCTCTGTGTACACGGCGTGTACACCTCCCACATTATGCTATGGGAAACGCCGTTTCTGATCATGTGACCTCCCGGGACGCTGTTTCTGGGCGGGGTCTCGCCAAATTCGTCCCACGTACCCCCCCCCCGCCCCCCCCGATAGACCCTCTTGAGTCTAGGCTAGCCTCAATCAATCTATCAATCAATCAATCAATCAATGCCAACAAGTAGAAATGTGCTCTGTGTACACGGCGTGTACACCTCCCACATTATGCTATGGGAAACGCCGTTTCTGATCATGTGACCTCCCGGGACGCTGTTTCTGGGCGGGGTCTCGCCAAATTCGTCCCACGTACCTCCCCGACAGACCCTCTTGAGTCTAGGCTAGCCTCAATCAATCTATCAATCAATCAATCAATGCCAACAAGTAGAAATGTGCTCTGTGTACACGGCGTGTACACCTCCCACATTATGCTATGGGAAACGCCGTTTCTGATCATGTGACCTCCCGGGACGCTGTTTCTGGGCGGGGTCTCGCCAAATTCGTCCCACGTACCCCCCCCCGCCCACCCCGATAGACCCTCTTGAGTCTAGGCTAGCCTCAATCAATCTATCAATCAATCAATCAATGCCAACAAGTAGAAATGTGCTCTGTGTACACGGCGTGTACACCTCCCACATTATGCTATGGGAAACGTTGTTTCTGATCATGTGACCTCCCGGGACGCTGTTTCTGGGCGGGGTCTCGCCAAATTCGTCCCACGTACCCCCACCCGCCCCCCCCGATAGACCCTCTTGAGTCTAGGCTAGCCTCAATCAATCTATCAATCAATCAATCAATGCCAACAAGTAGAAATGTGCTCTGTGTACACTGCGTGTACACCTCCCACATTATGCTATGGGAAACGCCGTTTCTGATCATGTGACCTCCCGGGACACTGTTTCTGGGCGGGGTCTCGCCAAATTCGTCCCACGTACCCCCCCCCGCCCCCCCCGATAGACCCTCTTGAGTCTAGGCTAGCCTCAATCAATCTATCAATCAATCAATCAATCAATGCCAACAAGTAGAAATGTGCTCTGTGTACACGGCGTGTACACCTCCCACATTATGCTATGGGAAACGCCGTTTCTGATCATGTGACCTCCCGGGACGCTGTTTCTGGGCGGGGTCTCGCCAAATTCGTCCCACGTACCCCCCCCCCCGCCCCCCCCGATAGACCCTCTTGAGTCTAGGCTAGCCTCAATCAATCTATCAATCAATCAATCAATGCCAACAAGTAGAAATGTGCTCTGTGTACACGGCGTGTACACCTCCCACATTATGCTATGGGAAACGCCGTTTCTGATCATGTGACCTCCCGGGACGCTGTTTCTGGGCGGGGTCTCGCCAAATTCGTCCCACGTACCCCCCCCGCCCCCCCCGATAGACCCTCTTGAGTCTAGGCTAGCCTCAATCAATCTATCAATCAATCAATCAATGCCAACAAGTAGAAATGTGCTCTGTGTACACGGCGTGTACGCCTCCCACATTATGCTATGGGAAACGTCGTTTCTGATCATGTGACCTCCCGGGACGCTGTTTCTGGGCGGGGTCTCGCCAAATTCGTCCTACGTACCCCCCCCCGCCCCCCCCGATAGACCCTCTTGAGTCTAGGCTAGCCTCAATCAATCTATCAATCAATCAATCAATGCCAACAAGTAGAAATGTGCTCTGTGTACACGGCGTGTACACCTCCCACATTATGCTATGGGAAACGCCGTTTCTGATCATGTGACCTCCCGGGACGCTGTTTCTGGGCGGGGTCTCGCCAAATTCGTCCCACGTACCCCCCCGACAGACCCTCTTGAGTCTAGGCTAGCCTCAATCAATCTATCAATCAATCAATCAATGCCAACAAGTAGAAATGTGCTCTGTGTACACGGCGTGTACACCTCCCACATTATGCTATGGGAAACGCCGTTTCTGATCATGTGACCTCCCGGGACGCTGTTTCTGGGCGGGGTCTCGCCAAATTCGTCCCACGTACCCCCCCCCGCCCCCCCCGATAGACCCTCTTGAGTCTAGGCTAGCCTCAATCAATCTATCAATCAATCAATCAATGCCAACAAGTAGAAATGTGCTCTGTGTACACGGCGTGTACACCTCCCACATTATGCTATGGGAAACGCCGTTTCTGATCATGTGACCTCCCGGGACGCTGTTTCTGGGCGGGGTCTCGCCAAATTCGTCCCACGTACACCCCCGACAGACCCTCTTGAGTCTAGGCTAGCCTCAATCAATCTATCAATCAATCAATCAATGCCAACAAGTAGAAATGTGCTCTGTGTACACGGCGTGTACACCTCCCACATTATGCTATGGGAAACGCCGTTTCTGATCATGTGACCTCCCGGGACGCTGTTTCTGGGCGGGGTCTCGCCAAATTCGTCCCACGTACCCCCCCCCGCCCCCCCCGATAGACCCTCTTGAGTCTAGGCTAGCCTCAATCAATCAATCTATCAATCAATCAATGCCAACAAGTAGAAATGTGCTCTGTGTACACGGCGTGTACACCTCCCACATTATGCTATGGGAAACGCCGTTTCTGATCATGTGACCTCCCGGGACGCTGTTTCTGGGCGGGGTCTCGCCAAATTCGTCCCACGTACCCCCCCCCGCCCCCCCCGATAGACCCTCTTGAGTCTAGGCTAGCCTCAATCAATCTATCAATCAATCAATCAATGCCAACAAGTAGAAATGTGCTCTGTGTACACGGCGTGTACACCTCCCACATTATGCTATGGGAAACGCCGTTTCTGATCATGTGACCTCCCGGGACGCTGTTTCTGGGCGGGGTCTCGCCAAATTCGTCCCACGTACCCCCCCCCGCCCCCCCCGATAGACCCTCTTGAGTCTAGGCTAGCCTCAATCAATCTATGAATCAATCAATCAATGCCAACAAGTAGAAATGTGCTCTGTGTACACGGCGTGTACACCTCCCACATTATGCTATGGGAAACGCCGTTTCTGATCATGTGACCTCCCGGGACGCTGTTTCTGGGCGGGGTCTCGCCAAATTCGTCCCACGTACCCCCCCGACAGACCCTCTTGAGTCTAGGCTAGCCTCAATCAATCTATCAATCAATCAATCAATGCCAACAAGTAGAAATGTGCTCTGTGTACACGGCGTGTACACCTCCCACATTATGCTATGGGAAACGCCGTTTCTGATCATGTGACCTCCCGGGACGCTGTTTCTGGGCGGGGTCTCGCCAAATTCGTCCCACGTACCCCCCCCGCCCCCCCCGATAGACCCTCTTGAGTCTAGGCTAGCCTCAATCAATCTATCAATCAATCAATCAATGCCAACAAGTAGAAATGTGCTATAACATATACGTATATGTATATGTATATGTACATGTGACACTGATAAAGCTCAAAGGTCAGCAAAAAGACTGCAAAGGTCAACCCTGGTTATGTCGAATGGTGGGTTACATCAATAATCTACAACTTTTCAATAAGAAGTTATAGATTTTTGAAATAGTTCAAAGTTAAGCTTTTCTCACATTTTTCAAAAATATTTTTTTTTAATTAAAAAACACGTTTTCAGACTCAGAAGAGGACGCTGAATCGAATGGGCTAGGTCTCGATTTTTTCTGACCCTTAGAAAGTGGTTTAAACAAGCAATAACGTTTAGTAAACTTGAAGCTTTTTTCACAAACATATTATTATTTTATTTTGACCCTTCCACCCTCTTATTTATATGATATTGAGTCGAATGGTAGGTTACATCAATAGTCTAGAATTGTTTAATAAGAAGTTATAGATTTTTGAAATAGTTCAAAGTTTAGCTTTTCTCACATTTTTTAAAAATATTTTATTTTTAAATTAAAAAACATCTTTTCAGACTCAAAAAAAGACGCTGAATTGAATGGGATAGGTCTCGATTTTCTAGGACCTTGGGAAATACAAACGGTCACCAAAAAGATTGGACGTTGACTTTTGTATAAAAAACGGATTTTGTTGAGCACAAAATCTGTAACTAATCACTCCAGATATTTTTTTTAAATCCGAAACTTCTCTCAATCCATATTGAGAGTAAGCCGGATTTTTTGGCACCGGCCCTGATTTTTTCTGACACTGATAAAGCTCAAAGTTCAGCGAAAAGACTGCAAAGGTCAACCCTCGTTACATTTTTAGAAATTGTATTTTTCTTCGAGACTCTGGCTTTAGACTAATGTGATGGCGCTGATTCCAAATATGCAAGTTTCTTTTTTCTCGGACAACAGGAAGTGCCTCAAAAGGCCACTTCCTGGTTGGTTTTAGGGTGTTCCAAGCCTGTGATTTCTCCGATATATTTTTTTTCCAAATCTACACGCAAAGTAATGCTAAAATTTGAAATAATCAAACCCTAATATCAAATCATGATTTAATTATCCCTTAATTGGCTATGGTTACGGCTTTGCTATCTCGCTCAATATCTCAAATACGATAAGGACTTAGGGTCCACTTTTTGGATATGTTGTAGAGCTGGCTGAGACGCACATTTGGATGTCTTGTTTGTCCCGTTACGACACATTTCTATTTCTGACTTTGTCCTTTGATATGGTCTTAAGATATAAGACTCTATGTGCCTTCTGAAAGTGTAGGAGGTCAACTTAGGAGTGTCGTACCGGGACAAACAAGACATCCACGCGTGCGCCTTGGCGAGCTGTACAACATATCCGAAAGGTGGATTCTAAAAATGCATCAATTTCGAGATATATCGTTTTATTGCGCGTAATAACTTGACATTTGACCCTAGCTAATTAAGGAGAATGGTAAGGCCGTGTGCGAGGAGAGTTATATGGGCGCGTTCGGGGCGACGCGCTGACCCAGAAACAGGTGTCCAATTTTGTTTTTACTCCTTTCAAACAGTTTTTCACTATTATCTCGGCCCCTAGGCTCTATGAGGCTATAAAAGACAGTACGTTACTGTGGCTCATGCAAAACTATGGCTCGTGAACACACAAGCTATGGCCGGTGTACACAGTGGTTACTCCCTATGGTCTGAGTATCTACAGGGCTGACAAGGGACTAGTAAAGTCTAATAGAGAGTATTAGAGTCTGCTAAAGCCTAGTACACTCTAGTCTAGCCTAGTCCAGCCTGTTCCATGCTAGTATGACCTATACCACCCTCCCCATGTCTGTTCTCCCAACAGGCTAACTTTACTAGTCTCGGGTGCACTGTACTGTACTGTACTGTACTGTACTGTACTGTACTGTACTAGACTCTACTGGTCTCTAATAGGCTGTTTTAAGCTCTAGTAGGCTTTGCTGGGCTCTATGAGGCTATAAAAGACAGTACTTTACTGTGGCTCATGCAAAACTATGGCTCGTGAACACACAAGCTATGGCCCGTGTACACAGTGGTTACTCCCTATGGTCTGAGTATCTACAGGGCTGACAAGGGACTTGTAAAGTCTAATAGAGAGTATTAGAGTCTGCTAAAGCCTGGTACACTCTAGTCTAGCCTAGTCCAGCCTGTTCCATGCTAGTATGACCTATACCACCCTCCCCATGTCTGTTCTCCCAACAGGCTAACTTTACTAGTCTCGGGTGCACTGTACTGTACTGTACTGTACTGTACTGTACTGTACTGTACTGTACTGTACTGTACTGTACTGTACTGTACTGTACTGTACTGTACTAGACTCTACTGGTCTCTAATAGGCTGTTTTAAGCTCTAGTAGGCTTTGCTGGGCTCTATGAGGCTATAAAAGACAGTACTTTACTGTGGCTCATGCAAAACTATGGCTCGTGAACACACAAGCTATGGCCCGTGTACACAGTGGTTACTCCCTATGGTCTGAGTATCTACAGGGCTGACAAGGGACTTGTAAAGTCTAATAGAGAGTATTAGAGTCTGCTAAAGCCTGGTACACTCTAGTCTAGCCTAGTCCAGCCTGTTCCATGCTAGTATGACCTATACCACCCTCCCCATGTCTGTTCTCCCAACAGGCTAACTTTACTAGTCTCGGGTGCACTGTACTGTACTGTACTGTACTGTACTGTACTGTACTGTACTGTACTGTACTGTACTGTACTAGACTCTACTGGTCTCTAATAGGCTGTTTTAAGCTCTAGTAGGCTTTGCTGGGCTCTATGAGGCTATAAAAGACAGTACTTTACTGTGGCTCATGCAAAACTATGGCTCGTGAACACACAAGCTATGGCCCGTGTACACAGTGGTTACTCCCTATGGTCTGAGTATCTACAGGGCTGACAAGGGACTAGTAAAGTCTAATAGAGAGTATTAGAGTCTCTAGTCTAGCCTAGTCCAGCCTGTTCTATGCTAGTATGACCTATACCACCCTCCCCATGTCTGTTCTCCCAACAGGCTGGACTATACTAGTCTTGGGTGCACTGTACAGAACACAGAGAAAAAAAAACCTAAAACAGTAACTTCCGGGTGGTTTAACCACTTTCCCAAGGTTTTAGAAGGTCAAGATTGCCGTCATTCGATCCGGCGTCATCTAAATGGGGGGGGGGGGGGGGGGGGCAAGATTGCCATCATTCGATCCAGCGTCTTCAAAACGGGGGGGGGGGGGGGGGTAATATATATTAGGTCACTTAAAAAATAAAAAAAAATATGCCCACCCCTGGAACAGGTAGTGAAATAAACCTAACTATTATCCCCCAACAGGGATTCAAACACCCCTAACCCTAACCCTAACCCTACAGCATTTTCTAACGCTGGTCTCTCATCAGAAGTTGGAAAAAAACAAAACAATCAAGCCCCCTTTGATGTCTGTGTCACATGTGCACGTGCCTGCAACAGATCAGAGGGTGGCAATTATAAGACACAGGTGTGTTAAAATGATGCAATCAAGGCTTTGACCAGCAGTGCAGACAGAGCTGTTGAAGGGTGAAGATCTTGAAGAGAAGCACAACTTAGAGTCTAGTACAGTACAGTACAGTACAGTACAATACAGTACAGTACAGTACAGTACAGTACAGTACAGTGCACCCGCGACTAGTAAAGTTAGCCTGTTGGGAGAACAGACATGGGGAGGGTGGTATAGGTCATACTAGCATGGAACAGGCTGGACTAGGCTAGACTAGAGTGCACTAGGCTTTAGCAGACTCTAATACTCTCTATTAGACTTTACTAGTCCCTTGTCAGCCCTGTAGATACTCAGACCATAGGGAGTAACCACTGTGTACACGGGCCATAGCTTGTGTGTTCACGAGCCATAGTTTTGCATGAGCCACAGTAAAGTACTGTCTTTTATAGCCTCATAGAGCCCAGCAAAGCCTACTAGAGCTTAAAACAGCCTATTAGAGACCAGTAGAGTCTAGTACAGTACAGTACAGTACAGTACAGTACAGTACAGTACAGTACAGTACAGTGCACCCGAGACTAGTAAAGTTAGCCTGTTGGGAGAACAGACATGGGGAGGGTGGTATAGGTCATACTAGCATGGAACAGGCTGGACTAGGCTAGACTAGAGTGCACTAGGCTTTAGCAGACTCTAATACTCTCTATTAGACTTTACTAGTCCCTTGTCAGCCCTGTAGATACTCAGACCATAGGGAGTAACCACTGTGTACACGGGCCATAGCTTGTGTGTTCACGAGCCATAGTTTTGCATGAGCCACAGTAAAGTACTGTCTTTTATACCCTCATAGAGCCCAGCAAAGCCTAGCAAAGCCTACTAGAGCTTAAAACAGCCTATTAGAGACCAGTAGAGTCTAGTAGAGTACAGTACAGTACAGTGCACCCGAGACTAGTAAAGTCCAGCCTGTTGGGAGAACAGACATGGGGAGGGTGGTATAGGTCATACTAGCATGGAAGAGGCTGGACTAGGCTAGACTAGAGTGCACTAGGCTTTAGCAGACTCTAATACTCTCTATTAGACTTTACTAGTCCCTTGTCAGCCCTGTAGATACTCAGACCATAGGGAGTAACCACTGTGTACACGGGCCATAGCTTGTGTGTTCACGAGCCATAGTTTTGCATGAGCCACAGTAAAGTACTGTCTTTTATACCCTCATAGAGCCCAGCAAAGCCTAGCAAAGCCTACTAGAGCTTAAAACAGCCTATTAGAGACCAGTAGAGTCTAGTACAGTACAGTACAGTACAGTACAGTACAGTAAGCACCCGAGACTAGTAAAGTCCAGCCTGTTGGGAGAACAGACATGGGGAGGGTGGTATAGGTCATACTAGCATGGAACAGGCTGGACTAGGCTAGACTAGAGTGCACTAGGCTTCAGCAGACTCTAATACTCTCTATTAGACTTTACTAGTCCCTTGTCAGCCCTGTAGATACTCAGACCATAGGGAGTAACCACTGTGTACACGGGCCATAGCTTGTGTGTTCACGAGCCATAGTTTTGCATGAGCCACAGTAAAGTACTATCTTTTATACCCTCATAGAGCCCAGCAAAGCCTAGCAAAGCCTACTAGAGCTTAAAACAGCCTATTAGAGACCAGTAGAGTCTAGTACAGTACAGTACAGTACAGTACAGTACAGTACAGTACAGTACAGTACAGTGCACCCGAGACTAGTAAAGTCCAGCCTGTTGGGAGAACAGACATGGGGAGGGTGGTATAGGTCATACTAGCATGGAACAGGCTGGACTAGGCTAGACTAGAGTGCACTAAGCTTTAGCAGACTCTAATACTCTCTATTAGACTTTACTAGTCCCTTGTCAGCCCTATAGATACTCAGACCATAGGGAGTAACCACTGTGTACACGGGCCATAGCTTGTGTGTTCACGAGCCATAGTTTTGCATGAGCCACAGTAAAGTACTGTCTTTTATACCCTCATAGAGCCCAGCAAAGCCTAGCAAAGCCTGCTAGAGCTTAAAACAGCCTATTAGAGACCAGTAGAGTCTAGTACAGTACAGTACAGTACAGTACAGTACAGTACAGTACAGTACAGTACAGTACAGTGCACCCAAGACTAGTATAGTCCAGCCTGTTGGGAGAACAGACATGGGGAGGGTGGTATAGGTCATACTAGCATGGAACAGGCTGGACTAGGCTAGACTAGAGTGCACTAGGCTTTAGCAGACTCTAATACTCTCTATTAGACTTTACTAGTCCCTTGTCAGCCCTATAGATACTCAGACCATAGTGAGTAACCACTGTGTACACGGGCCATAGCTTGTGTGTTCACGAGCCATAGTTTTGCATGAGCTACAGTAAAGTACTATCTTTTATACCCTCATAGAGCCCAGCAAAGCCTAGCAAAGCCTACTAGAGCTTAAAACAGCCTATTAGAGACCAGTAGAGTCTAGTACAGTACAGTACAGTACAGTACAGTACAGTGCACCCGAGACTAGTAAAGTTAGCCTGTTGGGAGAACAGACATGGGGAGGGTGGTATAGGTCATACTAGCATGGAACAGGCTGGACTAGGCTAGACTAGACTGTACTAGGCTTTAGCAGACTCTAATACTCTCTATTAGACTTTACAAGTCCCTTGTCAGCCCTGTAGATACTCAGACCATAGGGAGTAACCACTGTGTACACGGGCCATAGCTTGTGTGTTCACGAGCCATAGTTTTGCATGAGCCACAGTAAAGTACTATCTTTTATACCCTCATAGAGCCCAGCAAAGCCTAGCAAAGCCTACTAGAGCTTAAAACAGCCTATTAGAGACCAGTAGAGTCTAGTACAGTACAGTACAGTACAGTACAGTACAGTACAGTACAGTGCACCCGAGACTAGTAAAGTCCAGCCTGTTGGGAGAACAGACATGGGGAGGGTGGTATAGGTCATACTAGCATGGAACAGGCTGGACTAGGCTAGACTAGAGTGCACTAGGCTTTAGCAGACTCTAATACTCTCTATTAGACTTTACTAGTCCCTTGTCAGCCCTATAGATACTCAGACCATAGGGAGTAACCACTGTGTACACGGGCCATAGCTTGTGTGTTCACGAGCCATAGTTTTGCATGAGCCACAGTAAAGTACTGTCTTTTATACCCTCATAGAGCCCAGCAAAGCCTAGCAAAGCCTACTAGAGCTTAAAACAGCCTATTAGAGACCAGTAGAGTCTAGTACAGTACAGTACAGTACAGTACAGTACAGTACAGTACAGTACAGTACAGTACAGTACAGTACAGTACAGTACAGTACAGTACAGTACAGTACAGTACAGTACAGTGCACCCAAGACTAGTATAGTCCAGCCTGTTGGGAGAACAGACATGGGGAGGGTGGTATAGGTCATACTAGCATGGAACAGGCTGGACTAGGCTAGACTAGAGTGCACTAGGCTTTAGCAGACTCTAATACTCTCTATTAGACTTTACTAGTCCCTTGTCAGCCCTATAGATACTCAGACCATAGTGAGTAACCACTGTGTACACGGGCCATAGCTTGTGTGTTCACGAGCCATAGTTTTGCATGAGCCACAGTAAAGTACTATCTTTTATACCCTCATAGAGCCCAGCAAAGCCTAGCAAAGCCTACTAGAGCTTAAAACAGCCTATTAGAGACCAGTAGAGTCTAGTACAGTACAGTACAGTACAGTACAGTACAGTGCACCCGAGACTAGTAAAGTTAGCCTGTTGGGAGAACAGACATGGGGAGGGTGGTATAGGTCATACTAGCATGGAACAGGCTGGACTAGGCTAGACTAGACTGTACTAGGCTTTAGCAGACTCTAATACTCTCTATTAGACTTTACAAGTCCCTTGTCAGCCCTGTAGATACTCAGACCATAGGGAGTAACCACTGTGTACACGGGCCATAGCTTGTGTGTTCACGAGCCATAGTTTTGCATGAGCCACAGTAAAGTACTATCTTTTATACCCTCATAGAGCCCAGCAAAGCCTAGCAAAGCCTACTAGAGCTTAAAACAGCCTATTAGAGACCAGTAGAGTCTAGTACAGTACAGTACAGTACAGTACAGTACAGTACAGTACAGTACAGTACAGTGCACCCGAGACTAGTAAAGTCCAGCCTGTTGGGAGAACAGACATGGGGAGGGTGGTATAGGTCATACTAGCATGGAACAGGCTGGACTAGGCTAGACTAGAGTGCACTAGGCTTTAGCAGACTCTAATACTCTCTATTAGACTTTACTAGTCCCTTGTCAGCCCTATAGATACTCAGACCATAGGGAGTAACCACTGTGTACACGGGCCATAGCTTGTGTGTTCACGAGCCATAGTTTTGCATGAGCCACAGTAAAGTACTGTCTTTTATACCCTCATAGAGCCCAGCAAAGCCTAGCAAAGCCTACTAGAGCTTAAAACAGCCTATTAGAGACCAGTAGAGTCTAGTACAGTACAGTACAATACAGTACAGTACAGTACAGTACAGTACAGTACAGTGCACCCAAGACTAGTATAGTCCAGCCTGTTGGGAGAACAGACATGGGGAGGGTGGTATAGGTCATACTAGCATGGAACAGGCTGGACTAGGCTAGACTAGAGTGCACTAGGCTTTAGCAGACTCTAATACTCTCTATTAGACTTTACTAGTCCCTTGTCAGCCCTATAGATACTCAGACCATAGGGAGTAACCACTGTGTACACGGGCCATAGCTTGTGTGTTCACGAGCCATAGTTTTGCATGAGCCACAGTAAAGTACTATCTTTTATACCCTCATAGAGCCCAGCAAAGCCTAGCAAAGCCTACTAGAGCTTAAAACAGCCTATTAGAGACCAGTAGAGTCTAGTACAGTACAGTACAGTACAGTACAGTACAGTACAGTACAGTGCACCCGAGACTAGTAAAGTCCAGCCTGTTGGGAGAACAGACATGGGGAGGGTGGTATAGGTCATACTAGCATGGAACAGGCTGGACTAGGCTAGACTAGAGTGCACTAGGCTTTAGCAGACTCTAATACTCTCTATTAGACTTTACTAGTCCCTTGTCAGCCCTGTAGATACTCAGACCATAGGGAGTAACCACTGTGTACACGAGCCATAGCTTGTGTTCACGAGCCATAGTTTTGCATGAGCCACAGTAAAGTACTGTCTTTTATAGCCTCATAGAGCCCAGCAAAGCTTAGCAAAGCCTACTAGAGCTTAAAACAGCCTATTAGAGACCAGTAGAGTCTAGTACAGTACAGTACAGTACAGTACAGTACAGTACAGTACAGTACAGTACAGTACAGTACAGTACAGTGCACCCAAGACTAGTATAGTCCAGCCTGTTGGGAGAACAGACATGGGGAGGGTGGTGTAGGTCATACTAGCATGGAACAGGCTGGACTAGGCGGGAATTGGCGATAAACAGCGTCCCGGGAGGTCACACGATGGTAAACGCCATTTACCATAGCATAGTATGGGAGGTGTACACAATGTACACAGCCCATAGTTCTAATAGTAGGCTGTTTCCCATAGTATAGTGTGGGAGGTGTACACTGTTCACTTCTAATAGTTGTGGCTCATAGCCTGGCACCCTGTGGAATTATGATTGAACTGCAAGATAGGACCCTAAAATGTAAACAAAGGGAAAAACATCCGTGTGGGTAATCCGTAAAACCGATGGTCGAACAAGTGGTGTTCACGCGCAGAGGGGGGCCCACAGGACATTTAGAGTCCGCCCCCTGAATTTTCACGGCCCCACAGGCCGCACAGTGGGGCCTGGAAATTTGGACTGTTCACCGGCCATAGCCGCTATGAATGGTGAACACAAAAACCTATAAGGGTAATAATAATAATAATAATAATAATAATAATAATAATAATAATAATAATAATAATAACAATAAGGGTAATAATAATAATAATAATAATAATAATAATAATAATAATAATAATAATAATAATGATAATGATAATAATAATCATCTTTTTTAGGAGTGGAGCCCAAAGTGAGACTGAAGTCAGAGACTCCCCCTCGTCGTGGTGAACACACTCACATGCTGAGGTGCAGCAGCTACGACTTCTATCCTAAAGTGATCCTGGTGACCTGGTGGAGAGGTCAAGAACCTTTGACCTCTGGTCTCTCCTATGCCGATGTGTCTGATGGAGACTGGTACTACCAGTACCACTCCTACCTGGAGTACACACCCAGGTACACACCTAACAGACACCTATCCATAGAAATACACACCTCTACTGGTACTACCAGTACCACTCCTACCTGGAGTACACACCCAGGTATACACCTAACAGACACCTATATATAGAAATACACACCTCTACTGGTACTACCAGTACCACTCCTACCTGGAGTACACACCCAGGTACACACCTAACAGAATAACAGAACAAATTGTGTGTGTGTGTGTGTGTGTGTGTGTGTGTGTGTGTGTGTGTGTGTGTGTGTGTGTGTGTGTGTGTGTGTGTGTGTGTGTGTGTGTGTGTGTGTGTGTGTGTGTGTTACAGATCAGGAGAGAAGATCACATGCATGGTGGAACATCCCAGCCTGACCGCGCCTATCAAGATGGACTGGGGTCAGTTACTGTAATCTACTGTAATGTGTTACACTACACTCTGTTTTAAGGGTTCAAGGATTCTTCTCTTTTTGAACCAGAAGCTACATTTGTTTTGCAGAAAGGAAACACAGCAACCCAATTAAAAACAAGACACAATAATAATACAGACACCAGAAATAAAAATCAATACAAATACATTAAAACATCCTAAAAAAGTAACTATTCTAATAAGAAGGTCATGACAAGAGCCTCACCTACTTAGAGCGTAAGTGTCACGTCTAGATGAGGTACATCATCTTAGTTTACTAATGGCTGCAGATACAAAGACATTTATAGAATTTATAGAATTTATAGAATTTATAGTATTTATAGTATTTATAGTATTTATATAATTTATAGAATTTACACATCATGGTCAGAAGCTGCTGGAGTGAAGGGTCTGAGAGTGACTGTAAAGTATGAGAACAGTCCTGAGAGATAGAACTGGTCTTATATAAATGCTGCATTAATATCAATGGTAATGGTCTAGTGGTTAGTGTGTCTGCCCTAAGATTGGCAGACATTGGCAGCACTTGGTGCCACGCTACGAGCTTGTAGATCTGCTATTTTAGAAAAATTGTGAACATTTTTGCAAGTCTTTGAATGTACACTTTTTTAAAGCGAACATTTGTAACTGTCAAATGTCTTAATGTTTCTGAAAAACTATTGTTGCTATAATATCAGTGGTGCTCAAACTTTGTATTGTCAAGAAGGAGTTAAAAATGCTGTTTAAAAAGAAAATAGCAGATCTGCAAAGTCTTAAAATAATGCTTATAGCTCAAATATAAAATGACACTGGTGATTTCATGCCAGGGTCAGTGAAGAACAAGGTGTTTTAATCTACTGTAATAATGTAATGTAATATAATATAATATTTGTATTGTTAGATTTCTCCATGTCAGAGTCAGTGAAGAACAAGGTGGCCATGGGAGCATCAGGTCTGGTTCTGGGTCTGGTCATGTTCCTGTCTGGATTCATCTACTTCCAGTGGAAGAAACGAGGTGATTAGCATGTTTAATCAACATGTTAATTAACATGTTTAATCAACATGTTAATTAACATGTTTAATTAACATGTTTCAACATGTTTAACTAAGATATTTCATTGACATTTTGACTGTTATTGTGTTATTGTGTGTACATTTATGCATTGTATGGAGAAATACACACAAACATAGGATGTATTTGTGTGTGTGTTTTAACTGTCTCTCTTCTTCTTCTTCTATCAGGTCGTATTCTGGTGCCTACAACCAATGACGATCTTTAGACTCCTCCCACACACCCAGGTTCACTTCCTTTTCCTTTTTACCAAACTTAGTTTTTTTGTTTTATGTATAAAAGTGTATAAAAGTATAAAACATACACAAAACAACATGCTTGTGTAAGAAGTGAAACAACTAGCCTGGTAAACCATCCCGGTCGCTTGAATTCACATTATCATGTGTCTTCTGCTTCCTTTATCATAATAATGAATCTAATAATCAAATGTAATAATCAAATGATTTGTTGTATCAGACAACACTGATGACAATGTGGTCAGATGGGGGGGGGGTCCTCTTGGTAAACTGTGTAGTTTGGACCATGAGGATTGATGTCTCCATGAATTGAGTACGTGGGAATCTCATTTGAAACAAGACATTTTGGCTTTCATGAGCGATCCATTTTAGCTGAACACAACATTTCAGTGAACTGAACCCAATGATTCAGTTCATTGAACACAACATTTCAGTGAACTGAACCCAATGATTCAGTTCATTGAACACAACATTTCAGTGAACTGAACCCAATGATTCAGTTCATTGAAAACACTGATCATTCCATCACTAGATCACTAGCAGGATCAAAGACAGAACCTTGTGGTCCAAAGGAGAGTGTTCTACCAACTGAGCTGCCCTTCCATTCCATTCCATTCCATTCCATTCCATTCCATTACAATCATCTAGCAGACACTTTTATCCAAAGCAACATACAATAAGTGCATTCAACATAGGTAGGGAACGAAACTACTAATCAGCAGAAGTCCTAAGTGCATTTTCTGCTAAAACAAGCAACTAAGAGTATACCTAGCGCTAAGGTAAAAGTGCAATATATCAGCTACCTACTGTCTTAAACAGATGAGACAAATAGCAAAATCAAATGAGCAAGAGATAAAACAAATAAGTGTATAGACTAAACAAGATCCAATAAAACAATACAATAATAGTTGAGTGAACGCTGGCGCGTCTGGCTGCCGCTGCTCTCCGGTTGTTTTTAAAGTTTTTTGTGATTCCACGCATCGCCTACAGCAGACCTTTACTTTTATGGAACTTGGTATTGCTGACCTCCACCATGGGCTCATCATAGAAGCATACTGTATCACCAGTATTGTTTTCTCCGTTCAAGCTCGTAGCGTGCTGGGGTTCCTTACCTGGAATACCTGGTTACTGCTGCTGCTGCTCGGCTCACCAGCCCGTGGAGACCATGGCGTGGATCTACAAGCTCGCTGTGAGCTGTGTGCTCGTATGGACAGTCTTGTCCCTTTTAATCCATCCAGCGTCTACATTGATCCAGTACATGAGCGCGGAGCTCATCCAACTCCAGTTCCTCCGCCCTGCCGCTCCCCCGTCTGTACTGCACCTCTTCCCGGATATCTCTCGCCTTCCCCCCCGTCGGAGATACATCCACCGCGGTTCCGGACGGAGTTACAACATCGACGACTCCACTGCCATTCAGTCGCTCTGGTCCTCCGGTCGCCGCCGTCCTCCAAGAAACATCGACAGGAGGGTGGATCATAGAACGCTAGCCAGCCTAGCTAGGTCGGCTAACGTTAGCTTCTCCAACCAACACTCCGACGTCAACTTTGGACTCCTCAACACACGCTCCCTCACCGACAAAGGACAACTACTCCAGGACCTCCTCATCGATCACAAACTCGACTGTCTCTGTCTCTGTGAGACCTGGCAAACCCCGGATGATTATTCACAACTAAATGAATGTATTCCTCCTGGCTTTGTTTACACCAGCAAGTCTCGTCTATCCGGAAGGATAGGAGGCGGTCTCGCGATTTTACATCGCGAGACTTGGAAAGTGTCTAACGTTACCATGCCAACAGTGTCAAAATCATTTGAGGCTATGGCTCTTCAATTGAATGGACCCACTCCTACCATTCTAGTCAACATCTACCGCCCTCCTAAACCAAACAAGGATTTTATTACTGATTTCACTACATTTCTCACTCATATCTGCACACTTTCACCCAATATAATTTTGCTTGGCGACGCAAATATTCATTTGGACAATAACAATCTTGCTTTCACTAAGGACTTCATCTCATGCCTGGACAGTTTTGGTCTCAAACAATATATCAATTTCCCCACACACTGTAAAGGTCATACATTGGACATAGTCTGCTGCTCTGGTATCACTCCTCTCAATTTCTCTGCTTCCGACCTCCCTTTCACTTTCACTGACCACAAACTCATTTCATTTAACCTCAGTCTCACCTTGTCCAAAACCAAACAATCTCGTACCATAACCCTCCGTAACATCAAAAACATAAACCCAGACGACCTCATAACAGGCATTGAAAATCTCCCCACCATCACCCCCTCGTGCACCCCAGATCAGTTAGTCAATATTTACAATGATGGCCTCCAATCCCTACTAAATACACTTGCCCCCCTCAAAACCCGGAACACCTCATTTCGCCACTCTGCCCCCTGGTTCTCCCCCCACCTGCGGCAGCTGAAGGCCAAGGGCCGTCAGCTTGAGCGACTGTACACCAAAACCGGCCTCACTGTACACAAACAAATGCACCATGCCCACATCCTCCAATATAAAAATGCCATCTCCTCAGCCAAAACCCAATATTTTGCAGACAAAATCACTGCCGGTGCCGGGAACACCCGGGCTCTGTTTTCGGTGGTTAAAAACTCCCTCCGCCCCCCTGACTCCCTCCCCCCACACTTCTACTCCATAGACCACTGCAACTCCATAATGTCATTCTTCAACGCCAAAATATCCACCATTCACCATCAACTAGCCCCCCTCACGTCCGGTTGTCCTCCTCCCTTTGTTCCTAATCCCCCAGTCTCTGCTCCTCTCTCCTGTTTCCAACTCCCCTCTCCCTCAGACCTATCCAAACTCATCCGGACTTCCAAACCTACGACCTGCCAACTTGACCCCCTGCCATCCCCCCTCGTTATAGCCTCCCTTCCCTCTCTACTCCCTCTGATCACAGCCATTATTCACGCCTCTCTCACATCTGGTTCCATCCCTTCTCCACTGAAAACTGCCTCTGTTACGCCCTTATTAAAGAAACCTGGTTTAGACCCCAACAACTTCAGTAATCTCCGCCCCATCTCCAACTTACCATTTTTAGCAAAAATCCTGGAAAAGGTTGTTGCAACTCAGTTACAGGCCCACCTCTCCAACAACAACCTATATGAACAGTTTCAGTCCGGTTTCCGCCCCCACCACAGTACAGAAACAGCCCTAATAAAAATCACCAATGACCTCCTGTTAGCAGCCGACTCTGGACAGTTATCCATTCTCATCCTTCTCGACATGACCGCAGCCTTTGACACCATCTCACACTCCATCCTCCTCGACCGTCTAGCCTCCATTGGCATATCCGACACACCCCTGCACTGGTTTCACTCCTATCTCTCCGACCGTATTCAGTTCATTCAGCTAAAATCTTTCATATCCCACTCCTCTCCCCTCTCCTCTGGTGTTCCCCAGGGCTCTGTCCTTGGCCCCATATTATTCATAATATACCTCCTCCCACTTGGCTCAATATTCCGCAAACACAACATCAATTTCCACTGTTACGCGGACGACACCCAGCTCTATGTCTCCTCCACACCTCCCTCCACCCTCCCACCACCCTCCCTCTGTGCCTGTCTTCACGAAATTAAAGACTGGTTCACCTCATCCCTCCTCAAACTAAATGGCAATAAAACCGAGTTAACCCTCATTGGCACCAAATTCTCACTCACCAAGCAGCCCAGTTTTACACTCACCATAGACAACTCCTCGGTTTCCCCTTCCCCCCAAGGTCAAGAGTCTGGGTGTCGTCCTCGACAGCACCCTATCATTTCATTCCCACATCAATAACACCATCCGGTCAGCCTACTTCCACCTCCGCAACATCAACCGCCTCCGCCCTTCACTCACCCCCAACAACACTGCCATCCTAGTCCATTCTCTGGTCACCTCCCGCCTCGATTACTGTAACTCCCTTCTCTTCGGTCTCCCCCACAAACTCCTCCATAAAATCCAACTGGTCCAGAACGCTGCAGCCCGCATCATCACCAAAACCCCTGCCATCTCCCACATCACCCCCGTTCTTCACCAACTCCACTGGCTACCGATTAAATACCGCATAGACTTCAAGATCCTCCTCAACACTTTCAATGCCATCCACAAACTCTCCCCCCCATACCTGTCTGATCTCATCCATATCAAAACTCTCACCCGGTCACTCAGGTCTTCCTCCTTCACCAACCTCACTGTTCCCCCAGCTGCTCGTTTGTCCACCATGGGGGGTAGAGCCTTCAGCCGCTCTGCCCCTGGCCTCTGGAACAGCCTCCCCCCCGACATTCGAAACATGGACTCACTCCCCACCTTCAAATCCCACCTCAAAACTCACCTTTTCAAACAGGCCTATGCTCACCTTGAGTAAAAGTCTGCTGCAGGCCTTATGTGTATTTTGTGTGTATTTTAAACTTGCTTTATTGTTTGTATTTCTTTTCTGTTTTGTTAGGCGACCTTGGGTGACCTGAAAGGCGCCATATAAATAAAATGTATTATTATTATTATTAATAAAACAAGAGTTCGTACAACAAGCAGGCAAGGCAAAGAGGAAGGGTAGTGTTTGAGGTGGGTTTTCAGTCTGCGGCGAAAGATGGGCAGTGACTCTGCTGTCCTGACATCAGTGACTCTGCTGTCCTGACATCAGTGACTCTGCTGTCCTGACATCAGTGACTCTGCTGTCCTGACATCAGTGACTCTGCTGTCCTGACATCAGTGGGGAGTTCATTCCACCACTGTGGGGCCAGAACAGAAAAAAGTTGTGACCGTGTAGATCGGCCAGAAGGACCCTTGAGCGGCGAGGCAATCAGTCGCCCCGAGGTGGCAGACCGCAGTGGTCGGGGCAGGGGTGTAAGCATCGACCATAGCCTGGAGGTAAGAAGGAGCTGTTCCTTTCACAGCCCTATAGGCTAGCACCAGGGTTTTAAACTGGATGCGAGCTGCTACAGGGAGCCAGTGTAGAGAACGGAGAAGGATAGTTGTGTGGGAGAACTTGGGGCGATTGAACACCAGACGAGACGCAGCTTTCTGAACAAGCTCCAGAGGTCTGATGGCAGATGCCGGAGCACCACCTTCCTACTACGATACACTATTGACAAAGTATTAGTCAAATGTTGTTTGAATGGACTGAGTTATTTCTACTTTGATGGTTACTGTAGTTGCAGGGAGGCTGCTGGGAGGTTAGGTTTTTAACTAGTTTGCTAATAACTTGTTCATGATATATCAACTATTTTTAGCATAGTTTTAAATCATTAAATACTACCACACATTTAACAAGTTATGAATAATACATGAACTAATACTTTAGAAATGATTAATTTGCTATTATAAGGGAAGGTTATTCTAAAGTGTTAACATGTTCACACAGTTAATACATTCTGATTCTTATTGGTTTATTGTCTTTTCACAGAACACCTGGGTGTGTTTTCAGAGAAGCAGAGAGTCATCGCTGCCCCTGGTGGAGAGAGGAGGAAATACATGTGTGTTCATTCAGCTTTTAAATAGTCATAACAGCAGCACAATGATGACATCATCAACCTTTTAAATAATCATAACAGCAGCACAATGATGACATCATCATCCTATTTCACAAATGTGTCCTTTAAACAAGTGGACAACTATTAAAATGTAGTAGACGTGAATGCCTGACAGGGCTTCCTGTTATGACCGCCTACCTGGTTTGTGTTTTTTGTGTTTTTTGTGTTTTTTGTGTTCTTTTGTTATGTTTTATTTTTCTTTGTTATGTTTGTATTTTACGTTGTTTTCTGGCTGCTGCGGCTGTTAGTCTGTCCTGAGATATCTGAACACTGTTGAAGGGCCTGTTGCAGCCAATGTGATTGTGGTTTACTAGGTGTATGAAGTTGCTGTGATATTGTGAAGGTGCTGTGACATTACTGATTGACCTGGGCATACAGTAGGCGGGGCTTCAGCCAATTAGGGGCTCAGCCTATGTGGGGGTGTCACAGGTGCACATCATTAGGGAATCACAGAGGGAAACCATACAGTTTTTCAACCGTGTGTGTTTCTGTTTGTTTTCAGTTTGTTTTGAGTTATTTTGGGTTTATTTTCTTATCACAGTTAGTTGTTTAGTTTTCCGTTAAACACCCGGCTTTGTTTACGCTGTTATCATCCTGCTTCAAAATAAACATTTTAAATGCACTCAAAGAGAAGACCTGAGTTACTGTCAACACCACGCGTTGGAAAAGCTTCACACCATATCCCTCACTGGACATTATTTGTTGTTCTTCTGCCTTTACAGGCCTTTATGCTGAAAAGATATTTAATACAATTATTTGTTGTTGGGCTGCCTTTACAGGGCCTTTATGCTGAAAAGATATTTAATACAATTAAAAAAATACTTGAATGACGTAAAACATACAGGGGTTCCCATGGAAATAGGGAAAAAGCTCTAGATATACCGTAACAGACAGACAGACAGACAGACAGACAGACAGACCCCTTAACAGACGACGTCACACTGATAAGAACCAGGTCTCTAGGACGCGCCAACACACAGGAGGAGGTTGAATGAACTGAAACCAGAGAAACCCTGAAACTATATGTTGGGAAGTGATTGCATGAAACAATCACCTGTGTGTTTAGTCTCAATGTTGGTAAACACATAATTGGTCTGTAGACAGACAGATAGATAGATAGATAGATAGATAGATAGATAGATAGATAGATAGATAGATAGATTATTTTGGGGGTCCCCAGTTCAAATATGATTATTTTGGGGGGTCCCTAGTTCAAATATGATTATTTTGGGGGGTCCCCAGTATTTTGGGGGGTTGTATGTGCAGCATACATTACATACTGAGGAAGAGTCTAACTGCAATAAGTATAAAGTGTAGCTTTTTGAGTTGACTTCAGTTGCTTAATTTTCCTCAACAAACCACCAACAATGACCCCTTGTGTCAAAACAAAACACGCACACACACACACACACACACACACACACACACACACACACACACACACACACACACACACACACACACACACACACACACACACACACTGATGTTCTTGTTGTAACTTTATACCATCTGAACAAGTGGTTCTCAACCTTTTCAGGCCGTGACCCCCCAATATAATCATATTTGAACTGGGGACCCCCCACCCTGAATGTAGGAGTTAAGGCATTACATAGTGTTAGATAAAAAAAATAAAAAAAATAGCAGATCTACAAGCTCGCAAAGCGAGGCGTTGTCAGCTTGTAGTAGCTATTTTCACAATTTTTGCCTCCTTATATGATTTGACAATTTGGCCAATATTTGACCAGTTTTTATAGTGTAGTTTGTTGATTACTTTGAGAACCCCTGATCTAAACAAGTGCTAAACATTGAACTGTTAATGAACCATAAATAGCAACATTCAAAGCTCAGATGAGATGTTTATATCTAGACCGGGTCCCCAGATGATTATCTTAATGTACAACATTGTTTTCTCTCTCAACAGTAAACACACCCACACACACTATAAGTGTATACAGGGGATCTGTGCATTTATAAAGTTACAATGTAAGGACTTTTAAGATCGTTTTAATACCAAATTGGCCAAATATTACCTAAGAAAGAGGCAAACATTGTGGAAAACAGCCGATCTACAAGCTCACAACGCCTCACTTAGTTTAGTTCTTAGTTTGGCTATTTTCACAATATCTATGTGTGGAACTGAGTCAAACCCCAGAGTACAACATGTATTTGTTTTTATATTCTTATTTTAAGTGTATTATGTTTATTTGACGTATTTTTTTGTCTTTTAACAGTGTTTGAAATAAAACAATCAATCAGTCAATCAATCAATCAGTAAAAAACTAAATGTAATATTTCACCGTACCAATCTGCCACAGACCCATAGGGACTAAATCATTCTTTCAGAAATGGAGATTTAATGTTTTTTCAAGAGCAGCTCATTTAATTTGTCAACTTATGTTATATCACACAAGAATTGTAAAAAAAAAAAAAAGAAAGAAAAAGAAGGGGTAAAAAAGGTTATCAGAATCCATTTTATTGGCCTGTGTTTTTACACAAACATACAGTGACTGGTTGGCTGTTGGCTGGCTTCACACAAACATCACAGCAAAGTAAGGGTTAATATCAAAGCTGAAACTGAAAATCAATCTAAAGTAGAAGTACGAATGTGATGGCAGTTGTGTTATGCAGCGCTCACAGTTGTGTTATGCAAACCCCACATCATCTTCTAAATCACATTTCCCCTGAGCAGCAATGTGCATCACCACGGCAACACACCATCTTCATCACCACGGCAACACACCATCTTCATCACCATGACAACACACCATCTTCATCACGACAGCACAGCTCAGTAAAGTTACTATTCTACCAGGGGGAGGAGCTTAACCACTATAACCCAGACGTCCCTCAGGGATCCGTACTAGTGACCTTTACGTTTACGCTCGACATTAACATATCTTCACCGAAAATAGCAGATCTACAAGCTCACAGCTTGTCCATCTGCTATTTTCCTGCAAAGGTTTTCCCAGAACAGGGATACTGGGGTTTAAGTGGTTAAAACCAAACCGTGAAATGTACTGAAATTTACAAACAAATATACCGCGACCAATCGCCATTCAGGAGAGTTCTAGCCCCACCCCTTACCTATGTTTATGACCCATATTTTGTCTTAAAGGTGCAAACAAATGTATCAATTCTAATCAATTTCAAAAACTTTGATTTTATTCAAATGAGCCACTCTGTGAGCTGACAACACCTCACATTGTGACACATTGTGAGCTTATAGATTAATGTTTTAATGACATTACCAAAATGGCAGGTCTGAAGTGGTTAAAAATCAACACAGATTGGCTATAAACACCGATGTCATAAAAAAACATTTCCTCATGGCCGATAGTTCAAAGAATTACTCTTCCTCACTTCCAGAATCAGTAGTTCTCAGAGTGTCTCAATGATCAAAATGGTATTAAATGGGGGTCCGTGGTCTAATGCATATCAAACTGGGGGTCCTTGAATCACTGCTGTAGCTGTAAAAAATCTTCTCTTGTGGGGGTCCCTGGCGTATGTTTTCAAATGGGTCATATGTGTCAGTTTAAATTAGGGGTCCTTGACATGAAACAGTGTGAGAAACACTGCCTTCAGAGACCAGGGTACATGTGGACCAGCAGGGGGCAGTATGACACACAGTGGGTAATCACACATAACAGTTTATCTAAAGCCTGGTCATAATTATGTAACATAAAACCAGTGGTTCTCAAAGTGGGGTCAGGGGACCCCCAGGGGTCCCCAGCAAAATGTGTTAATATAGCATCAAACTCAGTTTAAGGATTTTAAACCCAGATACAGCTATTTAAAAAATAATAATCCGGTAAAGAATAGGAATATTTTTTAGAAACAATACATATCTTCTATGGGGGTCCCTGGCAAAAATATTCTCAGATAGGGGTCCGCAGACATACATTCGGGGTCCATGACAAGACAATGTTTGAGAACCTTGAAGTGGCATAAAGGGCCGTGATGGAAGTCACTAACGATGGGTGATCACTCCAGCTATGGGTTTGACCACTCCAGCTATGGGTTTAACATGGACGACGGCTCCAGCTATGGGTTTGACCACTCCAGCTATGGGTTTGACCACTCCAGCTATGGGTTTGACCACTCCAGCTATGGGGTTGTTCATGTAAAACGTTGGGATGAATTTAAACAGCAAAGAGAAAAAGAAAACTCATTAAAATAATAATAATACTCGTTGGATTTGGCAAACAGCAAATTGGCAAAATTCACAACAATATTTACACGATCCCTTCCTGATCCAGGGATGCATTTAATTTAAAAAGCATGAAAAGAAAAACAATTATCTTTTTTTTTTCCAAAATACATTTCTAAAGCAAAAGAAGGCATGTAGCATAGCGTTAGCCTAGTGTTAAACATGGGGATAAAACATGTTTCAAAGCATCATAAGATATGAGTTCTCTCTCCTGATTGGATAAAATTGGTATCCTGACCTGAACATGTATTTTATGTTTACTAAAGACCTGGAGAGACCGGTTACAGTTAAAGGACAACTTTGTTTTTTTTTACAACCAAGGTTTATGTTTTAAATTGTAATTCATTTTATATTATTTATTCATTTACAGTGGGCGGGGCATTCTGTCCGGTGGCTAAATATGTCTTTTTTTACACAATAACCCAGCGTTTTCTTTATTATTATTTACAGTAGCTCTTCTAGCCCCCAATAACTCACATCTGGCCATCAAAGACCACAGGACCTTTTTTATTGTGTAAAAAAGGCATATTTAGCCACTGGACAGAATGTCCCCGCCCACTGTAAAGAATATCGCGAAAATTGCTAAAACTATAGAAAGCAGTAAATGAAAAAAAAGAACACTCATCTTTTAATTACTTAAATTACAATCTAAAATATAAACCTTGGTTGTTAAAAAACAAAGTTGTCCTTTAACACACACTCTATAGCGATGATTACTATCACAATATAGAGCTAATTTACACTTTATTTTAACAAAATAATATCACTTACTGCACCTTTAACTACTTCAACCCTCGTGTCCCTATTCTGGTGGCAAAAACACTCAAACAAAAAATAACCAGACCTACAAGCTCACAACATGTCACAAATATGTGACTCACTGAGCTTGTAGATCGGCTGTTTTGGGTGAACAGATTCAGTGTAGAGAGGGAAAAAATAATGTATGGGAACCATTAGCCAGAAATAGCAGATCTACAAGCTCACAATGCGTCGCAAGGCGACACGTTTCTTGTGAGCTTGTAGATCGGTTATTGTTGGCACAGAGATTTGGGGCCCTACCTTGCCTTTACCCCGTATGCCTAAACTTTTAATGCCATTTTATACTATTTTGAAAAAAAAAAAAAAATAGTTAAAATAGCCGAACTACAAGCTCACAACGTGTCGGTTATTTTCACTATTTCACAAAATAGTAAAAAAAAAAAAAACGTTTTAGGCTTTTTTAAGACAGAACGCATCTGTGTCATTTTAAGATTTCTTTGGCTATTCAAAAAGTCGTGAAAATGTGCAAATCTTTGAATATATATATTTTTTAAAGCGGACATTTTTTAACTAAACTGCTCAAAAAAAGTTCGGAAACTTAACTTTGGTCAATTATATCTCCCCTTTAATAATACCAATTGGTATTGTGTTTTATATCATTTTTATCGTTGATTAGTCACCTTTACAACGAGGTACAGCTTGTAAGGATCGTGCATTCGTGGAATGAGCAACACAGCTAAACGTGTGGGTAGCGCCTCCAAAAAATGTGCCAAAATCACCCAATATGCTTCTGTTGGTAATCACTCTTGTTTTGAGCAACCTGTCAGCACACACCTGCTGAGAGGTGTGTGCAGTAGTCACAGGTGAGTGACTGGCACCTGAACATGGGTTCTGCAACTTTGTTGAGTTTGTACTCCAAGCAGCAACACTGCCCCCATGGAAAGATGCCACGTTTGTCCCTTCAGGATAAGGCCCGTGCAATAGGGCAAGTGAAGCTGGTGTTCCGTTATGCAGAGTGACAGCATTATTTGGTGTTAGCCCTGGTACCATTTCCAAACTTAAGACCAAGTTCTGTGAGACAGGTGAAGTCAACAAGGAAGACAACAACCCAGACCCCTTGCTTCACTGAGGAACCATAGATTTACAGGCAAGATTTGCACAACGGTACCAAAGACAGATGTCAAAGTTGCAGGGTCCATGCTCAGGTGCGAGTCACACACCTGTGACTGGCACACATCTGCCTGCAAATGGTACCAGGGCTGACATCAAATAATGCGTAATCTGCGTAACGGAACACCAGCTTCACTTGCCCTATTGCACGGGCCTTATCCTGAAGGGACAAACGTGGCAGTCCATGGGGGCAGTGTTGCTGCTTGGAGCATACATAAACTCAACAAAGTTGCAGAACCCATGTTCAGGTGCCAGTCACTCACCTGTGAGGCAGTCACACACCTGTGACAACTGGCACACACCTCTCAGCAGGTGTGTGCTGGCAGGTTGCTCAAAACAAGAGCGATTACCAACAGAAGCATATTGGGTGATTTTGGCACATTTTTTGGAGGCGCTACCCACACATTTAGCTGTGTTGCTCATTCCAAGAATGCACGATCCTTACAAGCTGTACCTCGTTGTAAAGGTGACTAATCAACGATAAAAATGATATAAAACACAATACCAATTGGTATTATTAAAGGGGAGATATAATTGACCAAAGTTAAGTTTCCGAACTTTTTTTGAGCAGTTTATGTTACAACTTCTGGGTGGGGGGGGTCCCTGGAACAAAATATTTTGAGATGGGGGACCCAAATACATTTTGAGGGTCCTTGAAATGAAAAGGTTTGAGAACCACTGATTATAGCAATATCATTTTTTTTTTTTAAATGTTAGGATTTAGAAGACATTAGAATCCCCCAGAAGTAAAGATTTGAGTTACAAATGTTTCCTTTAAAATATATATTCAAAGATTTACACTGATTTTCACGATTTTTCAAAAATAGCAGATATACAAGCTCATAGCGTGGCACGGAGTGCTTGTATGAGCTTTTATATCTGCTATAGCCCAAATAAATCTAAAAAGGACACAGATGCGTGCCCTGCTTTAATGGGTTAAGGCAACGGCAAGATATGGCCCTTGGTGTAGAGAGAGGACACAAAACAGTCCAAGTACAGAGACCACCTCAGGTACAGGTTTTACTAGTATAAGATAGTTGTGGTATTGGTTCACAGGGTATTGAACATCACCATGGTACATCGGTCACAACGCATGACAACTGAGTTCCGTTAAAGCCATTTATTTTCCATTGCACACATGAGCATTTGGTAACGAGCAAGGAGGTGATGAGGCTTCACAGTTATGATGTTTTACTATGAAAAACAGAAACACATCATTATTATACAAAACACATAAACAATGAACAACAATTAGGACAATGATGTATCACTCTAAAGAATGAGTGGGTAGGCCTACCACTAATACACCAGAGCACTAAACACCAAACACATTGCACAATATTCTCTAAGTTAACTTACTGCATTTCCCTGCTAAGTACATTAATGTGCACTAGCTGCACATTACACACACTCCCCTCTTAAGTTTTCAAGGCAGGCAGGTGAACTAACATTAATTACATTTATCACAAGGCAATATAATGCAACATAAGATTCACAAATTGTCCACAGAACTCACTTCGATGATGCATAACCAAGGCCTGCTGAGACTCCAGACCAGGACAGAGGAGTTGTTGCTGCTGACAAACAATAACTGGAGGGACAGGCACTCAAGCAGTATTTATAGCAGGCCTCTAATGAGGAGTGAGTTAGGACAGGTGTGGTTAGGGTTTGAGAGTGAGTGAGAGCAGGTGAGGTGGGTGGAGCCAATCCATGGGAATAGGCCAGGGGGAGGGTTGCTGTCTAGTATGACTCTTTTCTACAACTAGAGTCTAGAGAGGGTTGGTGTGTGCTAAGAACACTATTCCCGAAAACAGCAGATCTACAAGACCAATGCGCCGCCTTGTAGATGGGGTATTTTTGGGCAAAGGTGACAGTAAAGGGACAATTTAAGGACTTTTAATACCTTTTTAATACCTTTTAAAAAAATATGAAATTAAAAAAGAGCATTACTGCATTAAAAGTAATCAACAAACTATACTATAAAAACTGGTAAAAAATATTGGACAAATTGTCAAATAATTGAATTAGGAAAGAGGCAAAAATTCCCCAGTTCAAAGATGATTATTTTGGGGGGTCCCCAGTATTTTGGGGGGTTGTCTGTGCAGCAGATACATTATATACTGAGGAAGAGTCTAACTGCAATAAGTATAAAGTGTAGTTTTTTGAGTTGACTTTAGTTGCTTCATTTTCCATAACAAACCACCAACACACTCAAACACTCACGCACGCACGCGCACGCACGCACACGCACGCACGCACACGCACGCACTTACACACAAACACACACACACACACACACACACACACACACACACACACACACACACACACACACACACACACACACACACAATGAGATAAGGCAGCACGCACGCACGCACGCACGCACACACACACACACACACACACACACACACACACACACACACACACACACACACACACACACACACACACACCTGAACATTGGAGAGACAGTTAGACCCGTTACTGTTAACACACACTCTATAGACGGGTTTCCGAGCGACGTCATCACAGAGCAGAATGCGCAATCTGCGCATGCCTGGGGGTGGAAGGCGCGTTCGAAAATACAGCCCTGAGCGGCAGTGAGCGCACTGGCCAATACAAACTAATAGGCGAGTGTGCTCCGGTGCGTAATTTCCAAACGCACCCATAGGCTTCCCCCCGCAGCTGCGCGGTCATATTCCTCTCAATGTTTACTAACAGGAAACCTGTCTATAGGGCATAGCAGTGGCGGCCATTTTCTGGTTCCACTCCAAAATAGTCAATGCATTTGTCCCATTAACATTTCCAAAAAATATCAATCAATCAATTAATTTAAGCCTAGAATCAAGCCATCCAGGGTCCTGGTGAATCATTACCATAAAACATTTTTTTCCTGTGTTTTTATTTTATCTTTAATTATATGATAAATATACTATATTTAATAAATACCATTTGTTTTGCCGTTTTCAAAAAGTTTTTTTCACAGAATCAAACGTTTTATGGTCATGATTCACCAGGACCCTGGACGGCTTGATTCTAGGCTTAAAATAATTGATATAAATATTTTTGGAAATGTCAATTTCCAAAGGGGTCTTCTTCTTTCGTGTGTCATCATCAGATGTCCAGTTCAGTAGTGTACAGCCACGCCCTCGTCTCGGGTCCCACATCGAAGAGGCCGGCCTCCGAGGGTGGTTTGTACAGGGGACAGACTGTGATTATGTGCTCAGCGGTCTGCTCCGGCTCCCCACACTCGCATGCTGCTCCGTCCGCCAGGCCCCACTTCCTCATGGATGTTTTGAAGCGTCCGACCCCGGTTCGCAGGCGGTTCAGCAGGGTCCATTGCCGGCGTGGCAGTTCCTCTCCTTTAATGCCGCCTCCCGGGTCCTGGATGTAGCGGTGGATGCGTGTGGGCCCGGCCAACTCCCACTCCTGCTTCCAGGCTGCCGCCAGCCATGCCTCTGTAGACAGGTCCTCAGGGATGGACCTGAGCAGCTCTTGTACCGCCTTGTTGTACGGGTGGCGGGACTTGAGCCTATCTAGAGGCAACATTGTTGTGGTGGTGTCGTGCAGGACATGCCAGTCATGTCTACAGGCTTTCCTTGCAAGGGCGAGGGTAGCAGCCTCTCGTCGGAGGCCGGCCGGGGCAATTCCCGCTAGCACTGGCAGGTGGAATACAGGGGTGGGCTTCAGGCAGCCAGTTATGGTCCGAAGAGCGTTGTTTATGGCAACGTCGACCTTCCTGGCATGTGGGCTTCTGCACCAGGCTGGGGCACAGTACTCAGCTGCAGAGAAGACCAGGGCTTGCGTGGAGATTCGGAGCACCTTGGCAGATGCACCCCAGCTGGTACCGGCGAGACGTCGGATTAGTGAGACCCTTGATGACACTTTGGCTGTCACTTCTTCCAGGTGTTGTTTGAAGGAAAGTGTCCTGTCCAGACGTACACCAAGGTACCGCGGGGCTTGCTGGAACTCCAGGCGCTTGTTGTTGACGAATACTTCCAGTTCCCTTCCTGCTTCGCGGTTGTTGAGGTGGTAAGCAGCTGACACTGTCTTGCCAATGCTGAGCTGTAGGCGCCACTTGCGCAGATAGGCTTCAAGGATACCCATATCCTGGTTCAGGCCGACTTCCATCGCCTCCCATGTTGGTCGTCGCATCATGATGGCCAGGTCGTCAGCGTAGCCATATTTCCGGGATGTTGTCTCCGGTGGATCGTGGATGTATATGTTGAACAACATCGGTGCGAGGACAGACCCCTGCGGAACGCCATTCCTCAGCCTCCTGAGCCTACTGCATTGTCCATCACTGGTCCTTAAGGTGAAGCTGCGGTTCGTCAGCATCTCCATGATGAACTTGACCATGTGCCTGTCGGGGATGGTCTTCAGTAGCTTCAGGTGGAGTCCACGGTGCCAGACGGTGTCATAGGCAGCTGTAAGATCCAGCAACACTACTCCAGCCTTCTGTTTTAGCTGAAAGCTGTCCTCAATATCCTGAGTGAGCAGTGTCACCTGGTCGACCGTTGACCGTCCGCGACGGAAACCGGCCTGTTCCCGTGGGAGTTGTGGGTCCACTACTGGCTCGATGCGGCTGTGAATCATCCTCTCCAAGATCTTGAATGGGACGCAGAGCAGTGAGATGGGTCTGTAGGATTTAGGGTCCTCAGCAGGTTTGTTTGGCTTTGGAAGGGCTATGACCGCAGCACGGCGCCAGATCTTTGGGAGCCTGGACCTCCGGAAGCATGCTGAGTAGAACGAGCAGAGCCATGCAGATGTGTTTGCACTCTGGTGGGTCACAAACTCGGGGTGGATGTAATCGTGGCCTGGTGCCTTCCCTTGTTTGAGTTTGTCCATGGCCGCCTGGAGCTCAGCTGTTGAGAAGTCTCCTGACATGTTAGCATCCACACTGGCTGCCCTACATAAGGAGGATACCTCGTGTGATGTTGTGCGGGCAAAGTTTTTATCTGCATCCGGGAAGCAGCCGTTTTTAAGGAGCTGGGACGCGATGGCATTGGCTGTTATTGGGCACTTGGGGGCCGATGGTGTTCTGCCTGTCAGTTGGTTAATTGTCCGCCACGCCTTGCGGCTAGAGTGGGTGAAGTCAATTGACTCCACAACTTCGGTCCACCTTGATCTTCGGGTGGCGTCCAGCTTCTGCAGGAGGGCCGTTGCAGACTCATCCACTTCTTCCCTGGAGCTTGCCTGCTGGTGGACATGCAGGAGGTGGCTACACTCTTCATCCCAGCCTGGGATGTAGTTTGCGTTAAAGCCACGGGGGATGGTTTTCTTTGCTGCCCCAAGGAGTACTTTGCAGTAGGCTGAATACCCAAAGGGGTGACAGCCGTCAATATTTAGGGAGAAGTTATGAGTGGGGCGGGTGAGGGCATCCGGTCCGATGATGAGAATTTCAGATTTATTGCAATTGAGTTTGAGGAAGTTTTTTTTGCATCCAGGATTTTATGTCAGTCAGACAGGAGGTGAGGGTGGAGATGGTGGTAGCAGTGATGGTTTTGGAGGGGAGATAGAGCTGTGTGTCATCTGCGTAGCAATGGAAACCGAGGCCGTGGTGACGAAGGATTTGTCCGAGGGGGAGGATGTAGAGAATAAACAGGAGGGGGCCAAGCACTGAGCCCTGGGGGACACCGTGGGTGACAGAGGTTGTGGTGGATTTGGAGTTATTTATGGAAATTAAATGATGTCTGTCGGAGAGGTAGGATGTAAACCAGGAGAGGACAGTACCGGTGATTCCAAGGGTGGTTTTGAGGCTTGAGAGGAGTATGGAGTGGTTGAGGGTGTCAAAAGCAGCACTGAGGTCAAGGAGGATGAGGATGTTGAGTGAACCGGAGTCACAGGAGAGCAGGAGGTCGTTGGTGACTTTGATGAGGTCAGTCTCTGTACTGTGTTTGGAGCGGAAGCCGGATTGAACATTTTCGAAGAGGTTATTGGATTCCAGGTAGGAGGTGATTTGAGTGGCGACAACACGTTCCAGGATTTTTGACAGAAAAGGTAGGTTGGATATGGGCCGGTAGTTGTTGGGGGAGTCGGGGTCGAGACCATTTGTTTTGGGGTGTGACAGCGGCAAGCTTTAGAGGAGCGAGGACAGAACCAGAGGAGAGAGAGAGGCGTTGACAGTTTTGGTAATGAGTTGGGAGAGAGTGGGGAGGCAGTCCTTGAGGAGGGAAGTGGGGAGGGGGTCCAGTGAGCAGGTTGAGGACTTCATGCTCATTATAACAGAGGAGAGGTCAGATGGGGTTATGTCGAGGAATGTGGAGAAGAAAATAGTAGATCTAGAAGCTCACAACAGGCGTTGTGAGCTTGTAGATCTACTATTTTCAAAATATATGAGCGCTTATGCGAGAGCATTTTAGGAAGGTTGGACCGGCGCAGTAGCGCCGCTGTTATCTTTTCATGGCCACCGGGAGATCAGACATTTAACCCACGGTCCAACACACACCAGCCTTCATCCATTAATGTTCTCTACCACCGGCTTCGAATGCTATCAATGCATTGAATGGGAGATTATCACGTTTTATCAGACCATTGAATGGGCGAAGTAGGCGAGCTACCGTCTACCCCGCGATTTGTCAGACCATTCATTGGGCGTAATCAGGAGCTACTGACCTACCGACGGAGGCGGAGCAGTCCCCACAACAATATTTACGATTCTGTCCATATCGGTACATAACTCGAACGGCGCTGAGTAGGCACAGGCGAGGGTCGCACCGCTCCGGACGGCAACTCAGTCGCCTTAGCTCCTTCGGTGGCCCGTCGCGGGGCTCCACCTCGCCTGAGACTGCGCGCCTCCGTCATGGTCCGAAACCGAAACAACCAAAACCAAAACCGAAACTAAAGTATTTAAGTCATCTCCGTCGGTAGGTCAGTAGCTCCTGATTACGCCCACTGAATGGTCTGATAAATCGCGGGGTAGACGGTAGGTCGCCTACTTCGCCCATTCAATGGTCTGATAGAACGTGATAATCTCCCATTCTATGCATTGATAGCATCCGAATCAGGTGTCTCTACAGGCTAGTTCTCATTAACGCGGCACGAGACTCGCCCGTCCGAGTCTCACTCGGAAATAGGAATATCCTACATGACTGCTTTATTTTAGTGTAACTCGAACACGCACTGCTCGGTATGGGTTAAATAAATTAATATACAAACGTATTCCATTCATGGTGATGTGGTATCATAATCTGTCTTTCATGTAAGCTTCTAGCCTACTTGATTGACAAAGATTGTACCGTTTGTGTGTGTGTGTGTGTGTGTGTGTGTGTGTGTGTGTGTGTGTGTGTGTGTGTGTGTGTGTGTGTGTGTGTGTATTGTAACACTGTGTTACATAGACTGTCTATAATGAATATACTTTTAATAAAGTGTAACAGTGTGTAATACTGTATACTCTGTGTAACACTACTGTAGTTGCTCCATATGTGTGACATTCACTTTGTTGAGCAGCCGTGTTGATAATGAACTTTAACCTTAAACCTCCCATCATGTCTCATCTGAAAGCTTTTAATTAATTACAACATTTTACTTTATAAACATATTTATTTGTTTCTGTCTTTCATTCTAAAGGTTGTTACACACCGGGGCGATTTTTTCGTGCGAATAATGCGTTTTTTTTTTAAACCTTATAAAGTCAATGGCTCCGTACATTGAGCGAAAAAGCGAAAAAGCGAAGCGAAAAAGCGTCTTTTAATTATTCGGAACGAGTCCGAATGTTGCGGTTATTCGCTATTTTCGCCGGTGTGTAAGGACCTTAACTGTTTTTCTTCAAAATTCACTGCCATCGTCTCCCCGGAAACAGATGATGTAACATCATATCTTTAATCTGATTGGCTGATTCTTCTAAACTATAAAACGAGTCCTCCTTCATTCTCTTTCAGACTAAAGAACTTCTCTTGAGGTAAACATGTGTTTATTCTGATGTGTTTATTATGATATGTTTATTATGATATGTTTATTCTGATCTGTTTATTCTCCTCTATTAAATTCAGTTTAGTTTTGATCAGTGTTGATGAAGATTACAGCCACCCTCCTCATCCTCTCCTCTGCACTTCATGTCAAAGCGATCCCAGTAAGTAAGTACATTATATGTATGTTATTATATAATATATACAGATATATGTACTGTTATTACTTTATATACAACCAAATATGAACAATGCACAATACAAACAAATGATCTGTGACACACACACACACACACACACACACACACACACACACACACACACACACACACACACACACACACACACACACACACACACACACACAATCACACACTAGTAACAGGTGATGTTTAATAAAAGATTAATCCTGATTGGCTGCTGAATGAAACAGGAAGTGAAATGCTCGAGCTTCCAGTCAGAAGCTTCAGTGGTGAATCAACCACACACACACACACACACACACACACACACACACACACACACACACACACACACACACACACACACACACACACACACACACACACACACACACACACACACACACACCTCTCATGTGACACTTTGATCACATGACCAGTGTGTTTTTGATGGTTTCAGCAGTGAGATTTAATGAGGCTTGAATTGATGTTTAATGAACATGAACCAGCAACGCTGAAAACACACACACACACACACACACACACACACACACACACACACACACACACACACACACACACACACACACACACACACACACACCTCTGAAGTAACACTTTGATCACATGACGTGATGGTATCATCAGTGAGATGTAATGAGGCTTGGATTAGAGGAGCGTCTGTGAGTTCAGTTTACAGAGGTTCCCGGTTTGATCCCTGACTCCTCCTGGCTTCATGTTGAAGTGTCCTTGAGCAAGGCACTGAACCCCTAACTGCTTCTGATGAATGTGAGAATGTGGAACACCTTAGTTTAACATTATTAAAAGTAAATTAATACTTAATAGAGTTTTACTGCAGCGTTCTAATCCAGTCCTATATTACACTGATCAGAGCAATGGTCTCTGAATTATGACCATATGAAGTGTTACACACTGTATGACACTGTGTAACACTGTGTGACACTGTGTAACACTGTGTAACACTGTGTAACACTGTGTAACACTGTGTAACACTACTGTAGTTGCTCCATATGTGTGACATTCAGTTTGTTTGGTGTCATCATGTTGTACACAGAGTTAAATGAGGACACATTTCACATCATGTGTAAATGTACACAGAGTTAAATGAGGACACATTTCACATCATGTGTAAATGTACACAGAGATAAATGAGGACACATTTCACATCATGTATAAATGTACACAGAGTTAAATGAGGACACATTTCACATCATGTATAAATGTACACAGAGTTAAATGAGGACACATTTCACATCATGTATAAATGTACACAGAGTTAAATGAGGACACATTTCACATCATGTGTAAATGTACACAGAGTTAAATGAGGACACATTTCACATCATGTGTAAATGTACACAGAGATAAATGAGGACACATTTCACATCATGTGTAAATGTACACAGAGTTAAATGAGGACACATTTCACATCATGTGTAAATGTACACAGAGTTAAATGAGGACACATTTCACATCATGTGTAAATGTACACAGAGTTAAATGAGGACACATTTCACATCATGTATAAATGTACACAGAGTTAAATGAGGACACATTTCACATCATGTGTAAATGTACAAAGAGTTAAATGAGGACACATTTCACATCATGTGTAAATGTACACAGAGTTAAATGAGGACACATTTCACATCATGTGTAAATGTACAAAGAGTTAAATGAGGACACATTTCACATCATGTGTAAATGTACAAAGAGTTAAATGAGGACACATTTCACATCATGTGTACATGTACACAGAGAAATACTCCAACTAACTACATTATTCATTTTATTAATATTTAAAATATTTTATCACTTTAATCTGAAGTGATGAACTTTAACCTTTAACCTCCTATCATGTCTCATTCTCATTCTCATCTGTTTATTTGTTTATTCTCATCTATTAAATTCAGTTCAGTTCTGATCAGTGATGATGAAGATTACAGCCACCCTCCTCATCCTCTCCTCTGTACTTCATGTCAAAGCGATCCCAGGAAGTAAGTACATTATATTTATGTTATTATATTATCAGTGATGTAAAGTAACTAAGTACATTTACTCAAGCACTGTACTTAAGTACAATTTTGAGGTATTTCTACTTTACTGGAGTACTTCCAATTTTCAGTATTTTAACTTCTACTCCACTACATTTCAGAGGCAAATATTATACTTTTACTCCACTACAATTATTTGAAAACTTTAGTTACTAGTTATTTGTAGATTTTGATTACAAAACATACACTTCAGCCCTATATACATTTAGACCATTAGAAAATAGCAGATCTACAACCTCAAAATGCGACGCATTGTGAGCTTGTAGCTCTGTTATTTTCAAAAGATTTTTATACATTTGAAAACTTTTGAAATGGGACATTCTGCATTATGAGTACTTTCTACTTTTGGTACTTTAAGTACATTTTGACACCAATATGTTTGTACTTTTACTCAAATAAATAAAAACAATTCTGGACTTGTAACAGAGTATTTCTACATTGCAGTATTGATAAGTAAAACATTAGTACTCTTTCCACCACTGTATATTAAATTACATTATATTATATAACGTTATGTTCACATCCTGAAATAAATCATTATGAATCTGTTTCATAATATGTTACGGATAAGAGTGCTAGGAGTGTTAGTGTATAGGGATCTGTGTTATGTGTTTATGTTATAGGTGTGCGCGCGCCCGTCTTGTCCTCGTCCTCGTTCTTCGCCTGATCCTATGCAGATTCGGGAAGCGACTCCTTCTCCAGGATTGGTGGGGAGCGCTTCAGGTTCAAGCTCTGCACTCTGCCACAACGCGCCCCTATTGGCGCATACCACTCCACGGCTCCGCGTCATCAACCCTCCACTCTTCAAAAGCCATTCAATGTCTCCATTCTGGGCCGCTGTCAGTCCAGAGAAACACTCCATGTACGACAGTCTAGTGACAGCATGCCCAACGGAGTAGTTTAGCTACAGCCTTAACATACAGAGCATTGTATCCAGTCTAAACCTTTGCTGCTTAAGTAAGTGCTTCATGTGAGAGATGATACAGGGCAGGTAGTATTGTAGGTATTTATTTCTAGTATTCCACTGTTTAGCACCAGGTAGAGGACAGGATCCATTCACTTTGTATTTATGTTTGTTAAGTAAGAATAGAGTAGTCAGATAGTTAGGTTTTCTTTATTACTGGTTATTACTAAGTTAGGAAGTCAGAGTTGGGGGTTATTGCAGTGTTTAGGAAAGCGACCTTTTGTTTGTTGTTTGTTTCTTTGCTTTGGTTCCTGTCCGCGCCCTGTTCACTCAACAGCACTGGTAGCACTGTTATTTCATTACCTTTTACACTTGATTGTATGCCATTCTAAGATTGCTGTGAAATAAAGCTTAAGTTTGGCTTGAACCATCTTGCCTTTGTTGCGTTCCTACTACCCTAGACCCGGTGGGTCGTAACATAATGGGGGCTCGTCAGCTTTATTGAACCTGAGCTGTTAATTTAAGTTTTTTTTTCTCCTCAAAGTAAGTAATCAAGTGGCATACGGTTGTGTAAATTGGTTGACTAGCATTAGAGGGATGGCTCCATTTAGTCTTGAGAAATGTATTGAAAATCCATCATTGGATGCAATTGATAATTGTCGCAAAGAGGATTTGCATAATATAGCGTTTCACTTCAAAATCACGGTGTCCAAGTCGGCATGTAAAGATGAGCTTAAAACTCTAGTGGTGGCTGGGTTGGTGGAGAAGGATATTCTGGTTGTGTTGCCTGTGGTGCCTGACGAAGCCAATGCGGTAAAAGAGCTCAATGTGCATGGTGGCATAGGTGCCCCAGCGGACAAAGCTGAGGCACAGCCACAAGCAGGTGGGGGTGGTGATCCTCCCTCCCTGCCCGATCCAGATGGGTCTAAAGATGACGTGAACGTCCGTATTGCACAGATCAAAGTGGATTCTTATGAAAAAGTGCAAATGCGGCAAGCACAGCTCGAGCACCAGCTAAAAATAAGAAAGCTGGAAATAGAGGCAGACACTGCCTTACGCATAAAGGAGCTTGAGGTGGGTTCTCTGAGAGGGTCCCAACCTAAGTCAGGTACATCTTCTATGAGTATTCCTTCCGCTTTCCCATCTACCCTGGATGTTTCTAAGCATGTTGCGTTGGTGCCTGCTTTCCGTGAGACTGAGGTGGATTGCTATTTTAGTGCATTTGAGCGCATTGCCTCTGCACTTAAATGGCCCAAAGAGGTCTGGGCATTGTTACTTCAATGCAAAATTCAAGGCAAAGCTCGAGATGTGGTGTCAGCTCTCCCTCTAGATGATAGTCTGAATTATGACTCTGTTAAGGCAGCTATTCTGAAAGCATACGAGTTGGTGCCTGAGGCCTATAGGCAGAAGTTTAGGAACCACAAGAAATCTAACCAAACATTTGTTGAGTTTGGCCGAGAGAAAGGCCTTCTCTTTGATAAATGGTGCACCGCCTGTAAGGTTAATGATTTTGATGCTCTGCGGGAGTTAATTCTACTTGAAGATTTCAAGAAATGTTTGCCCGAGCGCATTGTGGTGTACCTTAATGAACAGAAGGTGGAGTCACTTTCTAAAGCGTCAACTCTAGCTGATGAGTTTGTTCTCACGCACAAGACTGTGTTCTCGTCATCTCAGAGTGAGAAAACTTATACTCCTCGATTCAGTTCTACGGCTAATAATAATACTTCCAAGTCGCCACCTCCGCGTAAGGATGACCGGGAGTGTTATTATTGCCACAAATCTGGACATGTCATTGCAAGTTGTTTGCAGTTAAAACGTGGGGGACAGCAGCAGCAGTCTTCTCAAGGTGCAGGGCAGCCACAAGGCATGGGGTTGATTAAAACAGAGCCTGGTTCCATGAAGATGTGTGAGAATCCTGATGCATGTTTTGCACCATTCACCTTTGATGGGTTTGTGTCGCTGACAGGGGAAGCTAATGATCAGCAGCCAGTGCGCATTTTACGCGACACTGGGGGTTCACAATCTATCATTCTGGCTGGTGTGTTGCCACTTACTGATCAAACCTCATGTGGCTACAGCACTGTGCTACGTGGCATAGAAATGGGGTATGTTCCAAGAGCATTACACCAGGTACATGTGAATTCTAAATTGATCACTGGGTTTTTTCCTGTTGCCGTCTGCCCTGAGTTGCCCATACAAGGGATTTTGTTCTTAATGGGCAATGATATTGCGGGTGGGAAGGTGGTTCCACCACTTGAGGTAATGGATTCTCCTAACTATGTGCCTGATGGCTTGATTGAATCTCACCCCACTGTGTTCCCAGCGTGCGTAATTACGCGTGCACAAGCACGAAAAGTAGGAGATGTTGTTGATTTGTCAGATTCTGTTCTTGGACCAATCTTCAGAGAGGAAAATGTGGGGAATAAATCTGATGTTGCTAAAAGTAGCACTGTGAAAAAAGAGGACAAAGTACCGTGCACACCGGTTCCCGAAACTGGTGATGTTCCCAAGTTGCCGATTACCCGAAAGTCTCTTTCAGCCGCTCAAAAGGGTGATCCGAGCCTCAGGAAGTGTTTCAGTGAGGTGATGACGTGTGACGCCGTTAAGAATGAACAGGTAGGCTATTTCCTTGATCAGGATATTTTGATGCGTAAATGGAAATCACTTGCTACTGTAGGGTTAGAATGGAGCGCTGTATTCCAAATTGTTATACCCTACAGCCTTCCGTCAGCAGGTGTTATCAGTCGCCCATGAGAGTAAGTGGGCTGGTCATTTAGGTGTCACCAAAACGTACAACCTCCTCCTGAAACATTTCTTTTGGCCCGGAATGAAATCTGATGTTGCAAAGTTTTGCCAAAGTTGCCACACGTGTCAACTGGTAGGGAAGCCTAATCAGGTTATCCCTCCTGCCCCCCTTTATCCAATACCTGTGATAGGTGAACCATTCGAGAGGGTGATTGTGGACTGTGTTGGCCCGCTGCCTAGAACATCCTCTGGTAACCAATATTTACTCACTATCATGTGTGCAGCTACCCGGTTTCCAGAGGCTATTCCGTTGCGCACCATCACAGCTAAAGCCGTTATCAAGGCGTTGCACAAGTTTTTTGCCATCTTTGGCTTGCCAAAATTTTTGCAAACGGATCAAGGAACCAATTTTCAGTCGAGGCTGTTTAATCAGGTTTTAAAATCCCTCAGTATTACGCACAAGGTCTCCAGCGCGTACCATCCAGAGAGCCAGGGGGCCCTGGAACGGTGGCACCAAACGCTGAAGTCCATGTTGCGTAAATACTGTTTGGAAACTGGGCGAAATTGGGATGAGGGGATACCATTTGTATTGTTTGCGGCACGCGATGCGGTACAGGAGTCATTGGGGTTCAGCCCAGCTGAGCTTGTTTTTGGCCATACTATTCGGGGTCCTCTCAAAGTTCCAAAAGAACAATTCATGTCTGCTAGTCCAGATTCGGGAAAAAATGTACTGGACTATGTTAGTCAGTTCAGAGAGCGTTTTCATCAGGCTTGCTCATTTGCAAAGGATGCGCTCTCTGAGTCTCAAATTCGAATGAAGCGTCGGTATGACCGAGCGTCGGTCTCGCGACTTTTTCAACCTTGGGATAAGGTTTTGGTATTGTTGCCTATCCTCGGTTCGGCACTTTCGGCTCGTTTTGAAGGGCCATACGAGGTCCTTGAGAAGCTCAGTGACACGGATTATATCATAAGCACTCCTGAGAGGAGGCGCAAATCTAGAGTGTGTCACGTTAACATGATAAAATGTTATCATTCCAGGGGTCACTCCAGTGCTGTTCCTTCTAAACCTGTTTGCTCTGTTGTGTCAGCATTGATTGTGGCTGACACACCTACTGGATCTGACGTTGATGATGGGCTGGTATTACGCCCTACTCTGCAGCAGAGTGCGCGTCTGCCCAATTCTGAGATGGTAAGAGCGTTGCCTTCTCACCTCACTCATCTGCCTGACACGCAGCGTAATGATGTGGTTAATTTGGTTAATGGTTTTCCAGCGCTATTTGGTGATATTCCCACCCAAACCACGGTGTTAAAACATGACATAGAGGTCACCCAAACCAAACCCATTAAGCAGCATGCATATTGTGCCAACCCGGTTAAACGGGCCATGATGAAAAGTGAAGCTGAATATTTGTTAAAGCATGGTTTAGCGGAACACAGCACAAGTGCCTGGAGCTCCCCTTGGCTGGTCGAATTGAAATCGGATGGTTCACCTAGGTTCATCACTGACTATAGGAAGGTGAATAATGTAACTGTGCCTGATTCGTATCCCTTGCCACGTATGGAAGATTGCATTGACAATCTGGGTAGCGCTTCCTACGTGAGCAAGCTGGATATGTTGAAAGGTTACTGGCAAGTGCCATTATCGAAGTGTGCTTCTGAGATCTCAGCATTTGTAACACCTGACTATTTCTTGCAATACACTGTTATGGCTTTTGGTATGCGCAATGCGCCAGCCACGTTCCAGCGGCTCATAAACATTGTATTAGCGGGCATACCAAACTGTAATGCCTATCTAGATGATGTCATTGTGTACTCTTCGACTTGGGCAGACCACATGCAAACGTTAGAGCGAGTGTTTCAGCGTTTAGCTCAGGCGTCTTTAACTTTGAATCTTGCCAAATGCGAGTTTGGAAAAGCCACAGTCACATACCTCGGAAAACAAGTGGGGCAAGGCCAAGTCCGCCCACTAGAGGCCAAGGTCGCTGCTATAAAGGAATATCCTGTTCCTCTTACGCGCCGCGCTCTCCGTAGATTTCTAGGACTCGCCGGGTATTATCGTGTTTTTTGTAGAATTTTTTCTACGGTCGTGTATTCTCTCACTACCTTGCTTAGTCCCAAATCAGATTTTGTGTGGAATTTTAATTGTCAGCATGCATTTGAGAGTGTCAAATCACTCATGTGCAATGCCCCTGTGCTCGCTGCTCCAAATTTTGATCGGCCTTTTAAACTAGAAGTAGATGCGAGTGCAGTCGGGGCTGGAGCAGTCCTTATCCAAGAGGATTTCGACGGAGTGGACCATCCTGTGTGCTATTTTTCGCGCAAGTTTAATAAGCACCAGGTTAGGTATTCGACTATTGAGAAGGAAGCTTTAGCGTTGCTGTGGTCTCTCCAATTTTTTTAGGTGTATGTGGGGTGCAGTTCTCTACCCGTGACTGTATTCACAGACCATAATCCTCTGGTTTTCTTGTCACGCATGTACAATCACAATCAGAGACTCATGAGATGGGCTTTGATAGTTCAGGAGTACAATTTGGAGATTAAGCACAAAAAGGGGAAAGAAAATGTATTGGCTGATGCCCTATCCAGAGTGTGGGGCGGTTAAGTGGGTAGTGTTGGAATAGGTTAGTATTGTAAATATTATAGCATATATATATTTTTTTGTGTTTTGATGTAACGTATAAAACAAACAGAGTGGTTTGTTTCTTAAGGGTGGGGGTGTTACGGATAAGAGTGCTAGGAGTGTTAGTGTATAGGGATCTGTGTGTTATGTGTTTATGTTATAGGTGTGCGCGCGCCCGTCTTGTCCTCGCCCTCGTTCTTCGTCTGATCCTATGCAGATTCGGGAAGCGACTCCT
>NC_139941.1:58225838-58253338 GCF_963454915.1 Gymnoscopelus microlampas
CATTCTATCATTCTATTCAAAGCAGATATAAAAGCTCATAGCGGGCACAGAGTGCCGTGCTATGGGCTTGTAGATCTTTTTGTAAATCGTGAAAATTATAATAAATATATTTTTAAAGTGAACATTTGTAACTCGAATCTTTGCTTCTGGGAGTCCCTGGAACAACATTTTTGACAAATGTTCGCTTTAAAAATATATTTAAAGATTTGCACACATTTTCACGATTTTTTAAAACATTGCAGATCTACAAGCTCATAGCGCGGCACTCGGTGCCGCGCTATGAGCTAGTAGTATGGTATACTATGGGCTATTATGGTATATATAAGTGTAATAATAATAATAAGGGTAATGATGATAATAATAATCATCGTTTTTAGGAGTGGAGCCCAAAGTGAGACTGAAGTCAGAGACTCCCCCTCGTCGTGGTGAACACACTCACATGCTGAGGTGCAGCAGCTACGACTTCTATCCTAAAGTGATCCTGGTGACCTGGTGGAGAGGTCAAGAATAGGGTTGTCCGATATTGGCTTTTTTACCGATAACCGATATACCGATATTGTCCAACTCTTAATTACCGATACCGATATCAACCGATACCGATATATGCGGGGATTATTGTGATTAGGGTAAGCTCAAATTTCATATCACACACACCATATACAGTAAGAACTCCTGTAACTTATTTATAAAGCAAAAAAAAAAAAAAAAAAAAAAAAAAATTTTTTTTTTTTCAAAAACCGATACCGATATTTTCCCGATATCAATTTTTATGCTAATATCGGCCGATAATATCGGGAGGCCGATAATATCGGACATCCCTAGTCAAGAACCTTTGACCTCTGGTCTTTCCTATGCCGATGTGTCTGATGGAGACTGGTATTACCAGTACCACTCCTACCTGGAGTACACACCCAGGTACACACCTAACAGACACCTAGAAATACACACCTCTACTGGTACTACCAGTACCACTCCTACCTGGAGTACACACCCAGGTACACACCTAACAGACTAACAGAACAAATTGTGTTTGTTTGTGTGTGTGTGTGTGTGTGTGTGTGTGTGTGTGTGTGTGTGTGTGTGTGTGTGTGTGTGTGTGTGTGTGTGTGTGTGTGTGTGTGTGTGTGTGTGTGTGTGTGTGTGTGTGTGTGTGTTGTGTGTGTGTGTGTGTGTGTGTGTTACAGATCAGGAGAGAAGATCACATGCATGGTGGAACATCCCAGCCTGACCGCGCCTATCAAGATGGACTGGGGTCAGTTACTGTAATCTACTGTAATCTACTGTAGGCCTACTCTACTGTATTTTAATGTAATCTACTGTGTTACACTACACTCTGTTTTAAACACGGGGTGCCGTGATTTTAATTAATCCCCCCCCCCCCTAAAACATGATCATCAGGTATTATGGTTATACTAGGAGGAAGATCTTTTTCAAAAACAGTAGAAAGTGTTCAAATTATGTTTTTTATGTGGACACGCCTCCAGTTCATTAAGTATACGGGGTTCTCACCTTAGCACCTCCCACCTGAACCAGTCCCTCCGCCTCCTGTCCTAGTCCCTCCTCCTCCTCATGCCCACACCTGATGTGTTATGATAATGAGGGGGATGGTATATGTCTACTGCGTCATTAAAGTGCTGTTTCTCTGTTGGCACGTTTGACCCTCAAGGTTTCTGCCTCCAGGAAGAAACTCAAAATAGTCTGAGAAGACATTGAACACCATAAAAACACCACCAGGGGCTTAATGAAGATCTATCAACCTCATAGACAACTGAAAGACAGAAAAAGTGCAAAACCATGGCACCACCTCTTTAAGGGTTCAAGGATTCTTCTCTTTTTGAACCCGAAGATACATTTGTTTTGCAGAAAGGAAACACAGTAATCCAATTAAAAAGAAGACACAATAATACAGACACCAGAAATAAAAATCAATACAAATACATTAAAACATCCTAAAAAAGTAACCATTCTAATAAGAAGGTCATGACAGGAGCCTCACCTACTTAGAGCGTAAGTGTCACGTCTAGATGAGGTACATCATCTTAGTTTACTAATGGCTGCAGATACAAAGACATTCATAGAATTTATAGAATTTATAATATTTATATAATTTATAGAATTTACACATCATGGTCAGAAGCTGCTGGAGTGAAGGGGCTGAGAGTGACTGTAAAGTATGAGAACAGTCCTGAGAGATGGAACTGGTCTTATATAAATGCTGCATTAATATCAATGGTAATGGTCTCGTTGTTAGAGTGTCTGCCCTAAGATTAGCAGACATTGGCAGCACTTGGTGCCACGCTACGAGCTTGTAGATCTGCTATTTTAGAAAAAATTTGAACATTTTTGCAAATCTTTGAATGTATACTTTTTTAAAGTGAACATTTGTAAGTGTCAAATGTCTCAACAAATGTCTTAATGTTTCTGAAAAACTATTGTTGCTATAATATCAGTGGTGCTCAAACTTTTTCTTGTCAAGAAGGACCCCAACATTAGCTGAAAATGCTGTTTTAAAAGAAAATAGCAGATCTGCAAAGTCTTAAAATAATGCTTATAGATCAAATATAAAATGACACTGGTGATTCCATGCCAGAGTCAGTGAAGAACAAGGTGTTTTAATCTACTGTAATAATGTAATGTAATATAATACAATATTTGTATTAGATTTCGCCATGTCAGAGTCAGTGAAGAACAAGGTGGCCATGGGAGCATCAGGTCTGGTTCTGGGTCTGGTCATGTTCCTGTCTGGATTCATCTACTTCCAGTGGAAGAAACGAGGTGATTAGCATGTTTAATCAACATGTTAATTAACATGTTTAATCAACATGTTAATTAACATGTTTAATTAACATGTTTCAACATGTTTAACTAAGATATTTCATTAACATGTTGACTGTTATTGTGTTATTGTGTGTACATTTATGCATTGTATGGAGAAATACACACAAACATAGGATTTATTTGTGTGTGTGTTTTAACTGTCTCTCTTCTTCTTCTATCAGGTCGTATTCTGGTGCCAACAACCAATGACGATCTTTAGACTCCTCCCACACACCCAGGTTCACTTCCTCTTCCTTTTTACCAAACTTTGTTTTTTTGTTTTATGTATAAAAGTGTATTAAACTATAAAACATACACAAAACAACATGCTTGTGTAAGAAGTGAAACAACTAGCCTGGTAAACCATCCCGGTCGTGTGAATTCACATTATCATGTGTCTTCTGCTTCTTTTATTATAATAATGAATCTAATAATCACATTTAATAATCAAATGATTTGTTGTATCAGACAACACTGATGACAATATGGTCAGATTGGGGGGGGGGTCCTCTTGGTAAACTGTGTAGTTTGGACCATGAGGATTGATGTCTCCATGAATTGAGTACGTGGGGATATCATTTGAAACAAGACATTTTGGCTTTCATGAGCGATCCATTTTAGCTGAACACAACATTTCAGTGAACTGAACCCAATGATTCAGTTCATTGAACACAACATTTCAGTGAACTGAACCCAATGATTCAGTTCATTGAACACAACATTTCAGTGAACTGAACCCAATGATTCAGTTCATTGAACACAACATTTCATTGAGCTGAACCCAATGATTCAGTTCATTGAACACAACATTTCAGTGAACTGAACACAATGATTCAGTTCATTGAACACAACATTTCAGTGAGCTGATCCCAATGATTCAGTTCATTGAACACAACATTTCAGTGAACTGAACACAATGATTCAGTTCATTGAAAACACTGATCATTCCATCACTAGCAGGATCAAAGACAGAACCTTGTGGTCCAAAGGAGAGTGTTCTACCAACTGAGCTGCCCTTCCATTCCATTCCATTCCATTCCATCCCATTCCATTCCATTCCATTCCATTCCAGTCATTTAGCAGAGACTTTTATCCAAAGTGACTTACAATAAGTGCATTCAACATAGGTAGGGAACAAAACTACTAATCACCAGAAGTCCTAAGTGCATTTTCTGTTAAAACAAGCAACTAAGAGTATACCTAGCGCTAAGGTAAAAGTGCAATATATCAGCTACCTACTTTCTTAAACAGATGAGACAAATAGCAAAATCAAATGAGCAAGAGATAAAACAAATAAGTGTATCGACTAAATAAGATCCAATAAAACAATACAACAATAAAACAAGAGTTTGTACAACTAGTTAACAACAAGCAGACAAGGCGAAGAGGAAGGGTAGTGTTTCCTGAAGAGGTGGGTTTTCAGAGGTGGGTGACTCTGCTGTCCTGACATCAGTGACTCTGCTGTCCTGACATCAGTGGGGAGTTCATTCCACCACTGTGGGGCCAGAAAAGAAAAAAAGTCTTGACCGTGTAGATCGGCCAGAAGGACCCTTGAGCGACGAGGCAATCAGTCGCCCCGAGGTGGCAGACCGCAGTGGTCGGGCAGGGGTGTAAGCATCGACCATAGCCTGGAGGTAAGAAGGAGCTGTTCCTTTCACTGGCCTATAGGCTAGCACCAGGGTTTTAAACTGGATGTGAGCCGCTACGGGGAGCCAGTGTAGAGAACGGAGAAGGATAGTTGTGTGGGAGAACTTGGGGCAGTTGAACACCAGACGAGACGTAGCTTTCTGAACAAGCTCCAGGGAGACTTGTTCATGATCTATTAACTAGCATAGTTTTAAATCGTTAAATACTACCACACATTTAACAAGTTATGAATAATACATTAACTAATACTTTAGAAATGATTCATGTACTATTATAAGGGAAGGTTGTTCTAAAGTGTTAACATGTTCACACAGTTAATACATTCTGATTCTTATTGCTTTATTGTCTTTTCACAGAACACCTGGGTGTGTTTTCAGAGAAGCAGAGAGTCATCGCTGCCCCCTGGTGGAGAGAGGAGGCAATACATGTGTGTTCATTCAGCTTTTTCCTTGGAAAAGCTTCACACCATATCCCTCACTGGACATTATTTGTTGTTCTTCTGCCTTTACAGGGCCTTTATGCTGAAAAGATATTTAATACAATTATTTGTTGTTGGGCTGCCTTTACAGGCCTTTATGCTGAAAAGATATTTAATACAATTAAAACATACTTGAATGACGTAAAACATACAGGGGTTCCCATGGAAATAAATACACCACATTGAGGGGGTCCCAGGTGCTGACAGTAAATGGACAATTTAAGGACTTTTAAAACCTCTTTAATACCTTTTTAAAAAATGTAATGATATTAAAAAAGAGCATTACTGCATCAAAAGTAATCCACAAACTATACTATAAAAACTGGCCAAAAATATTAGACAAATCGTCAAATAATTTAATTAAGAAAAAGGCAAAGATTAAGAAAATAGTCGATCTACACGCTCACAACGCCCCCCAAGATGGGCAGTGACTCTGCTGTCCTGACATCAGTGACTCTGCTGACCTGACATCAGTGACTCTGCTGTCCTGACATCAGTGACTCTGCTGTCCTGACATCAGTGACTCTGCTGTCCTGACATCAGTGACTCTGCTGACCTGACATCAGTGACTCTGCTGTCCTGACATCAGTGACTCTGCTGTCCTGACATCAGTGACTCTGCTGTCCTGACATCAGTGACTCTGCTGTCCTGACATCAGTGACTCTGCTGTCCTGACATCAGTGTCTCTGCTGACCTGACATCAGTGACTCTGCTGTCCTGACATCAGTGGGGAGTTCATTCCACCACTGTCAATCAGTAAAAAACGAAATGTAATATTTCACCCTACCAATCTGCCACACACCCATAGGGACTAAATCATTCTTTCAGAAATGGAGATTTAATGTTTTAAAGAGCAGCTCATTTAATTTGTCAACTTATTTTATATCACACAAGAGAAAAAAAAAAAAGAAAAAGAAGGGGTAAAAAAGGTAATCAGAATCCATTTTATTGGCCTGTGTTTTTACACAAACATACAGTGACTGGTTGGCTGTTGGCTGGCTTCACACAAACATCACAGCAAAGTAAGGGTTAATATTATAGCTGAAACTGAAAATCAATCTAAAGTAGAAGTATGAATGTGATGGCAGTTGTGTTATGCAGCGCTCACAGTTGTGTTATGCAAACCCCACATCATCTTCTAAATCACAGTTCCCCTGAGCAGCAATGTGCATCACCACGGCAACACACCATCTTCATCACCATGACAACACACCATCTTCATCACCATGACAACACACCATCTTCATCACCATGACAAAACACCATCTTCATCACCATGACAACACACCATCTTCATCACCATGACAACACACCATCTTCATCACCATGACAACACACCATCTTCATCACCATGACAAAACACCATCTTCATCACCATGACAACATACCATCTTCATCTTCATCGGCAGCACAGCTCCGTAAAGTTACTATTCTACCAGGGGGAGGAGCTTAACCACTTCAACCCAGACGTCCCTCAGGGATCCGTACTAGTGACCTTTATGTTTACGTTCGACATTAACATATCTTCATTGAAAATAGCAGATCTACAAGCTCACAGCTTGTCCATCTGCTATTTTCCTGCAACGGTTTTCCCAGAATAGGGATACTGGTGTTTAAGTGGTTAAAACCAAACCGTGAAATGTACTGAAATTTACAAACAAATATACCGCGACCGATCGCCATTCAGGAGAGTTCTAGCCCCTCCCCTTACCCATGTTTATGACCCATATTTTGTCCAAAAAAAAGTGCAAAAGATTAATCAATTCTAATCAATTTGAAACACTTTGATTTGATTCGTTTTTCAAACATAAATCAAGTCAAAGTTTGATTTGAAACGTTTTCCAAATGAGCCTCTCTGCAAGCTGACAACACGTCACAGTGGCCACGGTTACATGGACAGTTGTATTCGGAATGAATAAACTTCTATTCGGAATGAATGAATGGATGAATTCATTCCGAATAGATTTGCTCATGTAAACACCCCAATTGGAATAGAATATTCCATTCCAGTCTGACCCGAATGAATTTTCATTCGGAATAGGAGGGGTGGTATAGACCGTTTGAATCGGGTTAAATCAATCGGAATTGACCATGTAAACACTTTATTCCAAACGCTCCTGTCTGTTTGGAATACATGCATTCCTTTGCGCATGTCTGTGCTTAGTAGGGCTGTCAGAATTGTCCAAAAATGACCTATCAAATCTCTAATTCGGCCACGGTTGGTGCTGAGAAGCACTCGCTCCTGCGGGATAAAATTAATGATTCTAATAGCGTCATTTAATAAGCCTATAATGGTTAAGCCCAGACTTGTCCAGGAGAACGGACGCTCCGAGGATTGCTGGGATCTTTTTCTAAACAGGTATTTTAGTCCTCAGTTTTTAAAAAGAATCCCTGGCCACATGACAAAGATTATTATTTTTTTAATCCCTGTCCACACGTAAACGCAGAAACGCATTGATCAGCGTGCAAGTTTCAATTTTAAATCAGATTTTATTTTATTATTTTCATTTATTTTATATATGAGGGGCCAAATACATATACATTTTTAATCGCATGTTAAGGCCCAATACTGCAATAGCTGCATTATTTTAATAGCATACGTGAACAAAAATAAATGAAAACAACATTATTAGGGCGCAACTGCAGCGAAAACAGATGAGTTTTACTTCATCAATTCATAACATGGGCAGCCAGAACGGTGGTCCCAAAACACCCGGCCCCACGCACCTTTTGAGCGGGCCATCCACGGCTGCTTGGTGACGGCTGGATTTTGACCCAGGGCGATTGTGTTTTAGGGCGACAGACCCGTAATATTATACCTCTATGGACAGACCCCGTGTGTGCACCGCGCGCTCCTCGGCGCAGAAAGAGGCTTTTCATCACAAGCTTTTTCATAATAATACAAGAAAACGTGACACTCGGCATAATGAGTAGCTTATACTTTCTACTTAAGTATATTTTGATGCCAATACTTTTGTAGGCTACTTTTGCCATAAATGAGCGTGCCTTGTTTCATAGACTGTAGTGTTGCTCTCTCTCTCTCTCTCTCTCTCTCTCTCTCTCTCTATTTATTATAATGACCATGAGCGGTCCGGTGTTTAAGTATTATTATTTATTATTATAATGACCATGTGCGAATGCGCGATGACATCATCGTACGGTACCTACATGAGAAATGTGACAAATACTATAGGCTAGCCTACGTTTTACCGTGTCTGGTACCAATACAAAAAAAGAACCTGGTCTGAACTTGTAGATCTGCTACTTTTGCATTAAAACGGCGATGACAAAGGAACACAGGCTCGCACTGCATACAACGCTGCCTGGCCAGGAGTCGATGCGTTGCTGACAGGTGTGAGTACACGATACGCTCGGCCTGCACTATCTGTTCCGACACCGGCCTGCCTACGACCGATAGACCTCCGCCGCGGAGGCACAAGGGGGCTATTGCCTCCTCCCATGCCCAGGCGGGAATCACTTTGCGCATGTCAAAAGTTATATTCTGAATGAATGCTTTGGTCATGTAAACGAGGAATACTTTTATTCAGGTCCCATGTAAACAGGTGAGTGGATCAGATTCTTCTATTCAGAATGAGTTCATTCGGAATGAATTCATTCTGAATGAATACATGAGTGTCCATGTAACCGTGGCCACTGTGAGCTTATAGATTGACTATGTTTGAACCCATTAAGACCGGAACACATCCATGTCATTTTAACATTTCTTTGGCAATTTTTTTAATTGTGAAAATCTTTTGTAACTCAAATCTTTGCTTCTGGGGATTCTACAAATGTCTTTTTGACTTATTTTGCTATAATATCAGTGGTCCTCAAACTTTTTTCATGTCAAGGACCACCCAAAATGATATGTACTTGGCGCCATCTCAAAATATGTTGTTCCAGGGACCCACAGAAGCAAAGATTTGAGTTACAAATGTTCTCTTAAAAAAAAAAAAAAGGATTTCCACACATTTTCATGATTTTTCAAAAATAGCAGATCTGCTATTTTTGATAGTATAAAATAATGGTTAAAAAGTGGTTACACAAATGTGTATCTTAATATTTTAATGACATTACAAAAATGCCAGGTCTGAAGTGGTTAAAAATCAACACAGATTGGCTGCAAACACCGACGTCATAAAAAAACATTTCCTCATGGCCGATAGTTCTACCAAGAATGACTCTTCCTCACTTCCAGAATAAGTAGTTCTCAATGATCAAAATGGTATTAAATGGGGGTCTGTGGTCTATCAAACTGGGGGTCCTTGAATCACTGCTGTATCTGTAAAAGATATTCTCTTATGGGGGTCCCTGGCGTATGTTTTCAAATGGGTCATATGTGTCAGTTTAAATCAGGGGTCCTTGACATGAAACAGTGTGAGAAACACTGCCTTCAGAGATCAGGGTACATGTGGACCAGCAGGGGGCAGTATGACACAGTGGGTAATCACACATATCAGTTGATCCAAAGCCTGGTCATAATTATGTAACATAAAACCAGTGGTTCTCAAAGTGGGGTAAGGGGACCCCCAGGGGTCCTTGAAGGGGTTCCCAGGGAGTCCCCAGCAAAATGTGTTAATATAGCATCAAACTCAGTTTAAGGACTTTAAACCCAGATACAGCTATTTAAAAAATAATAATAATAATACGGTAAAGAATAGGAATATTTTTTAGAAATTAGAAATACTTGAACACATATCTTCTATGGGGGTCCCTGGCACAAATATTGATGGATTCTCCACAGACATACATTCGGGGTCCATGACAAGACAAAGTTTGAGAACGTTAAAGTGGCATAAAGGGCCGTGATGGAAGCCAGTAACATGGGTGACCACTCCAGCTATGGGTTTGCCCACTCCAGCTATGGGTTTGACCACTCCAGCTATGGGTTTGTTCATGTAAAACGTTGGGATGAATTTAAACAGCAAAGAGAAAAAAAAACTCAAGAAAATAATAATAATACTCGTTGGATTTGGCAAAGAGCAAATTGGCAAAATTCACAACAATATTCACACAATCCCTTCCTGATCCAGGGATGCATTTAATTTCAAACGCATGAAGGAAAACAATTATCTTTTTTTTTTTTTTCAAAATACATTTCTAAAGCAAAAGAAGGCATGTAGCATAGCGTTAGCCTAGTGTTAAACATGGGGATAAAACATGTTTCAAATCATCATGAGTTCCTCCCCAAGCTCTCCCAAACACTCTTAAAGGCAAGTGATTTATTTTTCTTTCTTTTTTGTTAAGAAAAAAACATAATATATAGAAATATGAGTTCTCTCTCCTGATTGGATAAAATTGGTATCCTGACCTGAACATGTATTTTATGTTAAAGAGTTGGAGACAGTTAGACCCGTTACTGTTAACACACACTCTATAGCAATGATTACTATCACAATATAGAGATAATTTACACTTTATTTTAAAAAAAGAATATCACTTACTGCACCTTTAACTACTTCAACCCTCGTGTCCCTATTCTGGTGGCAAAAACACTCAAACAAAAAATAACCAGATCTACAAGCTCACAATGCGTCGCAAGGCGACACATGTCTTGTGAGCTTGTAGATCGGTTATTGTTGGCACAGAGATTTAGGGCCCTACCTTGCCTTTACCCCGTATGCCTAAACTTTTAACGCCATTTTATACTATTTTGAAAATATTTAAAAAAAAATCAAAGAGAAAGCATCTGTGTCAGAATTGATTTCTTTGGCTATTTTTGGAAAAGTCGTGAAAATGTGTGCAAATCTTTGAATATATATTTTTTTAAAGCGGATTTAAAAAAAAACTCTGTTACAACTTCTGGGGGGGGGGTCCCTGGAACAAAATATTTAGAGATGGGGGTCCGCGCAGACCTAAATACATATCATTTTGGGGGTCCTTTAAATGAAAAAGTTTGAGAACCACTGATTATAGCAACATCAATTTTAAAAAAAAATGTTAGGATTTAGAAGACATTTGTAGAATCCCCCAGAAGCAAATATTTGAGTTACAAATGTTTCCTTTAAAATATATATTCAAAGATTTACACAGATTTACACGATTTTTCAAAAATAGCAGATATACACGCTCATAGCGCGGCACTGAGTGCTTGTATGAGCTTGTATATCTGCTATAGCCCTAAGAAATCTAAAAAGGACACCGACGCGTGCCCTGCTTTAAAGGGTTAAGGCAACGGCAAGATATGGCCCTTGGTGTAGAGAGAGGACACAAAACAGTCCAAGTACAGAGACCACCTCAGGTCCAGGTTTTACTAGTAGAAGATAGTTGTGGTATTGGTTCACAGGGTATTGAACATCACCATGGTACAGGTTTTACTAGTAGAAGATAGTTGTGGTATTGGTTCACAGGGTATTGAACATCACCATGGTACATCGGTCACAATGCATGACAACTGAGTTCCGTTAAAGCCATTTATTTTCCATTGCACACATGAGCATTTGGTAATGAGCAAGGAGGTGATGAGGCTTCACGGTTATGATGTTTTACTATGAAAGACAGAAACACATCATTATTATACAAAACACATAAACAATGAACAACAATTAGGACAATGATGTATCACTATAAAGAATGAGTGGGTAGGCCTACCACTAATACACCAGAGTACTAAACACCAAACACATTGCACAATGTTCTCTAAGTTAACTTACTGCATTTCCCTGCTAAGTACATTATGTGCACTAGCTGCACATTACACACAATCCCCTCTTACGTTTTCAAGGCAAGCAGGTGAACTAACATTAAATACATTTATCACAAGGCAATATAATGCAACATGAGACTCAAAAATTGTCCACAGAACTCACTTCAATGATGCATAACCAAGGCCTGCTGAGACTCCAGACCAGGACAGAGGAGTTGTTGCTGCTGACAAACAATAACTGGAGGGACAGGCACTCAAGCAGTATTTATAGCAGGCCTCTAATGAGGAGTGAGTTAGGACAGGTGTGGTTAGGGTTTGAGAGTGAGTGAGAGCAGGTGAGGTGGGTGGAGCCAATCCATGGGAATAGGCCAGGGGGAGGGTTGTTGTCTAGTATGACTCTTTTCTACAACTAGAGTCTAGAGAGGGTTGGTGTGTGCTAAGAACACTAGTGCCGAAAATAGAGGATCTACCAGCCCAAAGCGTCGCCTTGTAGATGGGGTATTTTTGGGCAAAGGTGACAGTAAAGGGACAATTTAAGGACTTTTAATACCTTTTAAAAAAAATATGAAATTAAAAAAGAGCATTACTGCATTAAAAGTAATCAACAAACTATACTATAAAAGCTGGTCAAAAATATTGGACAAATTGTCAAATAATTGAATTAGGAAAGAAGCAAAAATTCCCCAGTTCAAAGATGATTATTTTGGGGGGTCCCCAGTATTTTGGGGGGTTGTCTGTGCGGGGTCATGCCTATGTTCCCTCAGCCCTATGTTCCCTCAGCCCTATGTTCCCTCAATCCCTAACAAATTTATTTTATCCAAATTAGTCCCTATGTTCCCTCAGCCCTATGTTCCCTCAACCCTATGTTCCCTCATCCCAAATTAGACCCTATGTTCCCTCAGCCCTATGTTCCCTCATCCCAAATCATACCCTATGTTCCCTCAGCCCTATGTTCCCTCATCCCACATTAGACCCTATCTTCCCTCATCCCTATGTTCCTTCAGCGTCACATATAGCCCTTCCATAATGTGCTGTTGGGGTCACCTGTTGGGTTCCCCCGGGCTCCCCAAGGTATCCCCCAAAGGTATAAGACTATATATAGATATATTATTAGTAAGTTATAAGTTATAAGACTTCATAAAGTTTTCTTTACACCGATGATGATGGTGACCACAACATTAAATTGTGGCTACGTGGTGCAGCTCCGACGGCCCGCTGCTCCGAAAGCCCACCAGTCCAACAGCCGTCCCTGGGCGCGGAGGTGGACCGGGGACCCCCGGGGGTCCCTGGCTCCGGAGGCTTAACCCGACCGGTCTGTCGGTCGGGTCAGGCCTCTACAGCCAGGGACCCCTGGGGACCCCCGGGGAGGCCTCGACGGACACCCGGCTCTCCAGGCGGTCCCGTGGACCCACTCTTAACACATCGGGTGCCAGCGTTTTTTCATAACAACTTACGTTGGGTGCCAGCATTCTCCCCATTGACTGCGCTTTACTGTTTAAATCTGTAGACTCCGCGATGAGCAAATCCACACGAAAAAAAGCATCGATTCATGTTGAGCCATGAGCCTGGCTACAGCCTGGAACCATAACATTACCCTTGCGAGTTACAACGGGGGGGGATCGCGCATCGCCCATGACCGGTTTTCCCCACAGGAAACAGATTCGGAGATATAGGCGTTTCAAAGTAGGAAATAGACAGGAAGCGGATGTGAATTTTTGTTTTGTTTCCGGTGAGCAATCTGGTACTTCCTTCGCAGGATTACAATGGGTGCTCCCAGAGCTGCTCTAGCCCCGCCCGCGCGGAGAAAAACGAAAAAAACAAAAAGACCAAACTCACGGTTCAGACCGTGTTCGGCACCGAACCGCCACTATGTAAACACACGGTTCAGACCGTGTTTGGCACCCGATGTGTTAAGCACCCCTCAGCGGGCGTTAAGTGAAGTTACAGACCGTGGCCCAAGCACCGCGGGGACCTGGTGGTACAAACCAGAATAGTCGCCCCTGGGACTATTCTGAACTTAGCGCGTCGGGCCCGGCTCACCGGCCGGTCCCGCGTACCCACGATTAAGCACCCCTCAGCGGGCGATAAGTCGGGGGGGGTCCAGCGGCCTACAGACCGCAGGTACCTGGTGGTACAAGGGGTGCCGCAATAGTTATCACGCCCATTAGCAGGGTCTTGTTTCCTCGCTGAAGATTGTCTTCTTTCCTCTATGGTCTGAGCTGATTTCATTTCTCTTGGCTATGGTTTCGCTAGGTAGCTGGTAGGGACAGTGGGAATCTCGTTCGATTAACTCGGGTGCAGCCACTGCTGAGTTGCGGGACAACCGCGGCGCCGGGCACAACCCACATAGATACGTAGCTGCTCGCAGGTTCATGTCAAGTTCCCCCGCCCCCAACCCCATCAAGGTAACTTGCCTTGTGGGTCCACAATCGGGAACTTTGGTTTACTCAACTCCTGCGTGCGCCACCTATGTTGTCTACACCCATATCAGTTACTGTCCCGGCGTGGTCACTTGGCAGTGACTGCACGCCCAACTCAGACGAGTCTGCAGCGCCCTTTAAGACAAGCATATGCTACAGGATCAACCAGGTAGGCCTCCTGTTCCACCACAGAGACAGCGCGCCCAGGTGAGGCGCGCACCGTGGGGTTGCCGGTCCGTGGAGACTGCCAAGGCCCCCCGTGAGAGGGGCGGCGGGAGCTCCCGGCGGCCAAGCTCCCCACGGCCAAGCTCCACAGGTACGTTCTAGAGCGAGTGGGCGTCCCGACCGGGAGACTTTTTCACAGGAGGGAGGCAGAGACGAGCGGGACGCCTCCTGGGCCACGGGGAGGGACAGGGAGGTACGACGCGGAGATCCACAGACGGAGCCTCACGTCGGGCGAGGCTCCGTCGCCCTAGCTATCCTATGGCACCAGTCGGCCCTTGTCCGTAGCTTCCCCCTCTCCACCAGGGGAGAGCCAGGGCGACCTGAGGCTGCAACACTTCAGGCTGCAACCTCCAGGATCCATGGCCCTGCGAGGCACGGGGACGCCCCCGAATATGGTGCACCATGTCCGGCCATGGTCTCTAGCTACCCTATGGCACAAGTGGCCACTTTCCCCCCAATGCGAAATTTCACGCATGGGAGAGGCAGCGAGCCCTAAAGCTCCTGAGCCTTCCGGAGCTTTCTTCGGGTTTTTCGGCCACCGTTTGCCCGGGCAGCCACCCAGGGGCCCGGGGGGGGGGGGGGGTACCGACACGTGCGCACCCCCGGCCCGGATCCAACGAGCCCTCCGCCGGCCCCGAGCGACCCACGGACCGGGAGGTACGGGCCGTTTTAGCCCAAAAAAGCGCAGATCGACAAGCCGAAAAAAGTTGGAATTTTAGGCCGGGGGTCCTCCAGGGGGTCCCCGGGGACCTCTGGAGCCCATGCGGACACTTAGAAAAAAAAATCGAAACTTTTCAAAGAACCATGATTTTGGGGGTCTTCGCCGCCCCGTCGCTACCCCAGGAACTGGAAGGTGCCTCTTCCTGGGCATGATCCCTAGCTATCTTATGGCACGAGTCAGCCCTTCTCCCTGGCTTCCCCCTTCCAGCAGGGGAGAGGCCAGGAGCCCTGGGCCTCCCGGCAGACTGCCGGGTTCACACTCGGTTGCTCTACCCGCTCCGGGAGCCACCGTCCCTGGGCGCGGAGGTGGGCCGGGGACTAGTGATGAGCGGGTCGGGTTTTTTCATGACCCGCCCCGCCCCGCGACGGAACCCAACCCGCCTCAACCCGCCCCGCGAACCCATATATAAATCTATGGCTCAACCCGCCCCGCGGCCCGCGATGTTTTTTTAATTCTGTAAAATCATGGTTAGAAAATAATCCCCAAGTGTATTCAAACTGTTTTATTGTTATTATTCTTCTTCTTATTAGGAATAAAGACAAAACAAGAGCATGTGATCATTTTATTTTTTTTTGCGTGTGAGAGCGGCTGACCCGCTCACCCACAGCCCGCATAATTGCCTCTGAAATTCTGACTCGACCCACCCGCGCCGCGGGTTGACCCGCGGGTCCCACGGGTCGACCCGCTCATCACTACCGGGGACCATGGACTGGGGAGGGCGCCGCCTTGTGGACACGGCCGGTATTGCGCCCCGCGGCCACCACAGGCCTGTCCAGGCTTGTGGATCTGCTCTTTTTCCACGGCAGGACTTTGTCCCTTTTCCAGACCCACGACCGGGGACCCCCAGGGTTCCGCGCCGGCCGCCCTTACCCGCCTCGGGAGCCACCGTCTCTGGGCATGGAGGTGGACCGGGGACCCCCGGGGGTCCCTGGCTCCATGTGGACACTTAGCCCCATCGCTTCCCCCAGGAAGGTGCCTCTTTCTGGGCATGGTCCCTACCTATCCGATGGCACCAGTCGGCCCTTCTCCCTGGCTTCCCCCTTCACACAGGGGAAGGGCCAGGGAGCCCAGTGCCTCCCGGCATAGTGCCGGGTTCACCCTCGCCCGCTCTACCCGCCCCGGGAGACACCGTCCCGGGCACTGAGGTGGTCCATGGACCCCTGGGGGACCATGGACCAGGGACGGCGCCATCTGTGGCCGCCGGTGGTATTGCGCCCCACGACAACAGGCTTTTACAGGCTTTTACAAGCTTGTGGATCTGCTCTTTTTCCACCCTTTTTGAGCCCGGATTTCGGCTTTCGGACCCGCGGGGCGTCGGAGCCGCGCCACGTAACCTTAAATTGTACGTGTTGAAAGCATGTTCTGGGGGTACGTATACGTGTACATTATGTCACAAGGAAAACTTGACCATGATGACCATGACCATGACTGACCATGATGCTGACCATGCTACTGACCATGATACTGACCATGATGCTGACCATGATGCTTGGGCAACATGATTGGTCAAACTTAATTGCTTTGACCTGGTCAGCTAAGACACATTAAACTATATGTATAGTTTCTCTCATCAATTCAAATTCAGACAGCTGTGAAACTGACTGATGTTAAATTATATTGATAATTTCTCATCAATTCAAATTCAAACAGCTTTGAAACCTATAGGTGCCTATAACAACAGCTGCAAAGAATTACTGATCATTGCAGTGAACTATTGAACTTTTATCACAGCTAATAAAGTAAAATATTAATAATAATAATAATACATGTCTATACTAATATCGAGCTTTTGTAGATATCCAAAACAACTATATTACAAAAAAATGAGTTTAAAGGTATAATAAGCTATGTAAAACTTAGCTTATTATAAAAAATAAAAAAATAGAGGGGGATTTAAATGAGTACAAACAAAGTTCTGATATACAGACATGAACATTATACAGTCAAATGAATACGGGTTGGACATATATGGCTGGGGGTCCTCCCCCAGAAACGTTTTAACACAGTAGATACTGTATTAAAAAGGGAGTTTAATACTTTTATCAGTCATAGGAAAATTATGGGTAAATTATTTTATTTTATCCATTACAACCCTAAACTTATAGAAATCGTTTTGATGACTGAAGCAAATAACCACTCCTGATATTGACATAATTCTGACATGATACTGACCACCATGATACTGACCATGATACTGACATAATACTGACATAATACTGACCATGATACTGACATGATACTGACCATGATACTGACCATGATACTGACATGATACTGACATGATACTGACCATGATACTGACATGATACTGACATGATACTGACCATGATACTGACATGATACTGACATGATACTGACATGATACTGACAGACAGACAGACAGACAGACAGACAGACAGACAGACAAGACAAAACATTAGAATATTATGGGCTGATGGAACATAAGGCTGAAGGATCATAGGGCTGAGGGAACATAGGGCTGAGGGAACATAGGGCTGAGGGAACATAGGGCTGAGGGAACATAGGGCTGAGGGAACATAGGGCTGAGGGAACATAGGGTCTATTTTGGGATGAGGGAACATAGGGCTGAGGGAACATAGGGTCTAATTTGGGATGAGGGAACATAGGGCTGAGGGAACATAGGGATGAGGGAACATAGGGCTGAGGGAACATAGGGCTGAGGGAACATAGGGCAGAGGGAACATAGGGATGAGGGAACATAGGGCTGAGGGAACATAGGGCTGAGGGAACATAGGGCTGAGGGAACATAGGGCTGAGGGAACATAGGGCTGAGGGAACATAGGGTCTAATTTGGGATGAGGGAACATAGGGCTGAGGGAACATAGGGATGAGGGAACATAGGGCTGAGGGAACATAGGGTCTAATTTGGGATGAGGGAACATAGGGCTGAGGGAACATAGGGATGAGGGAACATAGGGCTGAGGGAACATAGGGTCTAATTTGGGATGAGGGAACATAGGGCTGAGGGAACATAGGGATGAGGGAACATAGGGCTGAGGGAACATAGGGCTGAGGGAACATAGGGTTGAGGGAACTTGAGTACGCTCCCGTCTGTGCAGATACATTATATACTGAGGAAGAGTCTCACTGCAATCAATAAGTATAAAGTGTAGCTTTTTGAGTTGACTTTAGTTGCTTCATTTTCCATAACAAACCACCAACACACTCAAACACGCACGCACGCACACACACACACACACACACACACACACACGCACGCACACGCACGCACGCGCACGCACGCACGCACGCACGTACACACACACACACACACACACACACACACACACACACACACACACACACACACACACACACACACACACACACACACACACACACACACACAGCATACAATGAGATAAGGCAGCACACACGCACGCACGCACGCATGCACGCACGCACGCACACGCACACACACACACATTGGTATTCCGACCTGAACGTTGGAGAGACAGTTAGACCCGTTACTGTTAACACACACTCTATAGCATACATGGGCAACTGGCGGCCCGGGGGCCACAAGCGGCCCCCACCTTCACTTAATGCGGCCCGCAGGTTAATATCGGAATACTGATATATGGGGGTCCAGTGAGCAGGTTGAGGACTTCATGCTCACTACTATACTACTATATTAGTAGTAGCTTAATGACTAGTATTAAAATTCTATTGTCTTTTTTATGTCCAATGTATTTGTATTTAAGTTCATAAAGTTAACATAAGTATAACTAAATGCATTTGAAATTAAATAAAAAATTTACTTTTCAGGATTCAAATTCAAAAATAGCAAAAATAGCCGATCTACAAGCTCAAAACGCGCCGCAGTGCGGTGCGTTTTGAGCTTGTAGATCTGCTATTTTTTGCTATTTTTGTGTGACAGGCCTGACAGTGTATGCAATGTGGCCCCCTGGAGTGAGTTTGGAAATATAGTGGCCCTCTCCATCATCAAAGTTGCCCACCATTGCAGTGGCGGCCATTTTCTGGTTCCACTTCAAAATAGTCAATGCATTTTTAAATTCCCATTGACATTTCCAAAAAATATCAATCAATCAATTAATTTAAGCCTAGAATCAAGCCATCCAGGGTCCTGGGCTGTCCTCACCGAGACATGGCCATCACCATTGAGAATGCTGTGGTGACGTCAACTCGGACTGCGAAGAATCTGGGTGTGACCCTGGACGATCAACTGTCGTTCTCGGCTAACATCGCATCAGTGACACGGTCCTGCAGATTCCTCCTCTACAACATCAGGAGGATTCGCCCCTTCCTCACGGAGAAAACAGCCCAGGTGCTCATCCAGGCTCTTGTCATCTCCCGCCTGGACTACTGCAACTCCCTCCTTGCTGGTGCTCCGGCATCAGCCATCAGACCTCTGGAGCTTGTTCAGAAAGCTGCGGCTCGTCTGGTGTTCAACCGCCCCAAGTTCTCCCACACAACTATCCTTCTCCGTTCTCTGCACTGGCTCCCCGTAGCAGCTCGCATTCAGTTTAAAACCCTGGTGCTAGCCTATAGAGCAGTGAAAGGAACAGCTCCTTCTTACCTCCGGGTTTTGGTCAATGCCCACACCCCTGCCCGACCACTCCGGTCTGCCACCTCGGGGCGACTGACTCCCTCGCCACTCAACGGTCCTTCTGGTCGATCGACACGGTCACGACTTTTTTCTGTTCTGGCCCCACAGTGGTGGAATGAACTTCCCACTGATGTCAGGACAGCAGAGTCACTGCCCATCTTTCGCCGCAGGCTGAAAACCCACCTCTTCAGGAAACACTATCCTTCCTCTTTGCCTGGCCTACTTGTTGTTAACTAGTTGTACGAACTCTTGTTTTATTTTTGTATTGTTATATTGGATCTTGTTTAGTCGATACACTTATTTGTTTTAGCTCGTGCTCATTTGATTTTGCCATTTTTTGTCTCATCTGTTTAAGAAAGTAGGTAGCTGATATATTGCACTTTTACCTTAGCGCTAGGTATACTCTTGGTTGCTTGTTTTTGCAGGAAATGTACTTAAAACTTCTGGTGATTAGTAGTTTTCGTTCCCTACCTATGTTGAATACACTTATTGTAAGTCGCTTTGGATAAAAGCGTCTGCTAAATGACTGTAATGTAATGTAATGTAATTACCATAAAACATTTTTTTCCTGTTTTTTTATTTTATCTGTAATTATATGATATACTATATTTAATAAATACCATTTGTTTTGCTGTTTTCAAAAAGTTTTTTTCACAGAATCAAACGTTTTATGGTCATGATTCACCAGGACCCTGGACGGCTTGATTCTAGGCTTAAAATAATTGATATAAATATTTTTGGAAATGTCAATTTCCAAAGGGGTGACAGCCGTCAATATTTAGGGAGAAGTTATGAGTGGGGCGGGTGAGGGCATCTGGTCCGATGATGAAAATTTCAGATTTATTGCAATTGAGTTTGAGGAAGTTTTTTTGCATCCAGGACTTTATGTCAGTCAGACAGGAGGTGAGGGTGGAGATGGTGGTAGCAGTGATGGTTTTGGAGGGGAGATAGAGCTGTGTGTCATCTGCGTAGCAATGGAAACCGAGGCCGTGGTGACGAAGGATTTGTCCGAGCGGGAGGATGTAGAGAATAAACAGGAGGGGGCCAAGCACTGAGCCCTGGGGGACACCGTGGGTGACAGAGGTTGTGGTGGATTTGGAGTTATTTATGGAAATGAAATGATGTCTGTCGGAGAGGTAGGATGTAAACCAGGAGAGGACAGTACCGGTGATTCCAAGGGTGGTTTTGAGGCTTGAGAGGAGTATGGAGTGGTTGATGGTGTCAAAAGCAGCACTGAGGTCAAGGAGGATGAGGATGTTGAGAGAACAGGAGTCGCAGGAGAGCAGGAGGTCGTTGGTGACTTTGATGAGGGCAGTCTCTGTACTGTGTTTGGAGCGGAAGCCGGGTTGGACATTTTCGAAGAGGTTATTGGATTCCAGGTAGGTGGTGATTTGAGTGGCGACAACACGTTCCTGGATTTTTGACAGAAAAGGTATGTTGGATATGGGCCGGTAGTTGTTGGGGGAGTCGGGGTCGAGACCATTTTTTTGGGGTGTGACGGCGGCGAGCTTTAGTGGAGCGGGGCCAGAACCAGAGGAGAGAGAGAGGCGTTGACAGTTTTGGTAATGAGTTGGGAGAGAGTGGGGAGGCAGTCCTTGAGGAGGGAAGTGGGGAGGGGGTCCAGTGAGCAGGTTGAGGACTTCATGCTCATTATAACAGAGGAGAGGTCAGATGGGGTTATGTCGAGGAATGTGGAGAAGAAGATAGCAGATCTGAAAGCTCACAACACGCGTTGTGAGCTTGTAGATCTACTATTTTCAAAATATATGAGCGCTTATGCGAGAGCATTTTAGGAAGGTTGGACCGGCGCAGTAGCGCTGCTGTTATCTTTTCATGGCCACCGGAAGATCAGACATTTAACCCACGGTCCAACACACACCAGCCTTCATCCATTAATGTTCTCTACAGGCTAGCTCTCATTAACGTGGCACGAGACTCGCCCGTCTGAGTCTCACTGGGAAATAGGAATATCCTACATGACTGCTTTATTTTAGTGTAACTCGAACGCGCACTGCTCGGTATGGGTTAAATAAATTAATATACAAACGTATTCCATTCATGGTGATGTGGTATCATAATCTGTCTTTTGTAAGCTTCTAGCCTACTTGATTGACAAAGATTGTACTATTACACAGTTGGGCTGTGTGTGTGTGTGTGTGTGTGTGTGTGTGTGTGTGTGTGTGTGTGTGTGTGTGTGTGTGCGCGCGCGCGCATGCGTGCGTGCGTGCGTGCGTGCGTGTGTGCGGGCCATAGTGTTTAACACAGTGTATTGTAACACTGTGTTACATAGACTGTCTATAATGAATGTACTTTTAATAAAGTGTAACAGTGTGTAATACTGTATAATCTGTGTAACACTACTGTAGTTGCTCCATATGTGTGACATTCAGTTTGTTGAGCAGCCGTGTTGATAATGAACTTTAACCTTAAACCTCCCATCATGTCTCATCTGAAAGCTTTTAATTAATTACAACATTTTACTTTATAAACATATTTATTTGTTTCTGTCTTTCATTCTAACTGTTTTTCTTCAAAATTCACTGCCATCGTCTCCCCGGAAACAGATGATGTAACATCATATCTTTAATCTGATTGGCTGATTCTTCTAAACTAAATGACGAGTCCTCCTTCATTCTCTTTCAGACTCCAGAACTTCTCTTGAGGTAAACATGTGTTTATTCTGATCTGTTTATTCTGATGTGTTTATTCTGATGTGTTTATTCTGATGTGTTTATTCTGATCTGTTTATTCTGATATGTTTATTCTGATCTGTAGATTCTGATCTGTTTATTATGATATGTTTATTCTGATCTGTTTATTCTCATCTATTAAATTCGGTTTAGTTTTGATCAGTGTTGATGAAGATTACAGCCACCCTCCTCATCCTCTCCTCTGTACTTCATGTCAAAGCGATCCCAGGAAGTAAGTACATTATATTTATGTTATTATATAATATATACATTTATATCTACTGTTATTATATAAAACCAAATATGAACAATGCACAATACAAACAAATGACATGTGACACACACACACACACACACACACACACACACACACACACACACACACACACACACACACACACACACACACACACACACACACACACACACACACACACACACACACACACACAATCAATCACATCACACACTAGTAACAGGTGATGTTTAATAAAAGATTAATCCTGATTGGCTGCTGAATGAAACAGGAAGTGAAATGCTCGAGTTTCCAGTCAGAAGCTTCAGTGTTGAATTCAACCACACACACACACACACACACACACACACACACACACACACACACACACACACACACACACACACACACACACACACACACACACACACACACACACCTACCTCTCATGTGTCACTTTGATCACATGACCAGTGTGTTTTTAAAGACATTTGATGGTTTCAGCAGTGAGATTTAATGAGGCTTGAATTATGTTTAATGAACATGAACCAGTAACGCTGAAAACACACACACACACACACACACACACACACACACACACACACACACACACACACACACACACACACACACACACACACACACACACACACACACACACACACACACACACACACACACACACACTCACCCCTCTGAAGTTACACTTTGATCACATGACGTGATGGTATCATCAGTGAGATGTAATGAGGCTTGGATTAGAGGAGCGTCTGTGAGTTCAGTTTACAGAGGTTCCCAGTTTGATCCCTGACTCCTCCTGGCTTCATGTTGAAGTGTCCTTGAGCAAGGCACTGAACCCCTAACTGCTTCTGATGAATGTTAGAATGTGGAACACCTTAGTTTAACATTATTAAAAGTAAATTAATACTTAATAGAGTTTTACTGCAGCGTTCTAATCCAGTCCTATATTACACTGATCAGAGCAATGGTCTCTGAATTATGACCATATGAAGTGTTAAACACTGTGTAACACTGTGTAACACTGTGTAACACTGTGTTACATAGACACTGTGTCTATAATTCATTTACTTGTAATAAAGTGTAACACTGCTGTAGTTGCTCCATATGTGTGACATTCAGTTTGTTTACACAGAGTTAAATGAGGACACATTTCACATCATGTGTAAATGTACACAGAGTTAAATGAGGACACATTTCACATCATGTGTAAATGTACACAGAGTTAAATGAGGACACATTTCACATCATGTGTAAATGTACACAGAGTTAAATGAGGACACATTTCACATCATGTGTAAATGTACACAGAGTTAAATGAGGACACATTTCACATCATGTGTAAATGTACACACACAAATACTCCCACTAACTACATTATTTATTTGATTTAATAGTTAAAATATTTAATCACTTCAATCTGAAGTGATGAACTTTAACCTTTAACCTCCTATCATGTCTCATCTGAAAGCTTTTAATTAATTACAACATTTTACTTTATAAACATATTTCTGTCTTTCTTTCTTTATTTCATTTTAACTATGTTTTTCTTAAAAAATCCCAACCATCGTCTTTCCGGAAACAGATGATGTAATATCATATCTTTAATCTGATTGGCTGATTTGTCGAAACTACAGAACAAGTTCTCCTTCATTCTCTTTCAGTAAACATCTGTTTATTCTCATCTGTTTATTCTCATTTATTAAATTCAGTTCAGTTTTGATCAGTGATGATGAAGATTACAGCCACCCTCCTCATCCTCTCCTCTGTACTTCATGTCAAAGCGATCCCAGGAAGTAAGTACATTATATTTATTTATTATGTTAAAGATACTATTATTGTATAAAATATGCATTCATAGATGTACTCTTGTTATATAAAATACATTTGTATTTATGTTTATATTATTAAACATATATTGTTATACATACTTTAACTTTTGATAAATTAAATTGTTTTTAATATAAATAAACATTATGTCTGTTGATTATATACTGAATAACATACTGTTATATTGATATATCAAATATACATACAGTTTATTCATAGTGTTATAATTTATAATAACATTGGTAAGCGGTAGCTCAGCCTCAAGGCCCGAACCAACAGGCTTTGGATCAATTATTTTACACTGTGCAACCTGACTTATGAACAATACACACTAATAACACACACACACACACACACACACACACACACACTCACCCCTCTGAAGTTACACTTTGATCACATGACGTGATGGTATCATCAGTGAGATGTAATGAGGCTTGGATTAGAGGAGCGTCTGTGAGTTCAGTTTACAGAGGTTCCCAGTTTGATCCCTGACTCCTCCTGGCTTCATGTTGAAGTGTCCTTGAGCAAGGCACTGAACCCCTAACTGCTTCTGATGAATGTTAGAATGTGGAACACCTTAGTTTAACATTATTAAAAGTAAATTAATACTTAATAGAGTTTTACTGCAGCGTTCTAATCCAGTCCTATATTACACTGATCAGAGCAATGGTCTCTGAATTATGACCATATGAAGTGTTAAACACTGTATAACACTGTGTAACACTGTGTAACACTGTGTTACATAGACACTGTGTCTATAATTCATTTACTTGTAATAAAGTGTAACACTGCTGTAGTTGCTCCATATGTGTGACATTCAGTTTGTTTACACAGAGTTAAATGAGGACACATTTCACATCATGTGTAAATGTACACAGAGTTAAATGAGGACACATTTCACATCATGTGTAAATGTACACAGAGTTAAATGAGGACACATTTCACATCATGTGTAAATGTACACAGAGTTAAATGAGGACACATTTCACATCATGTGTAAATGTACACAGAGTTAAATGAGGACACATTTCACATCATGTGTAAATGTACACAGAGTTAAATGAGGACACATTTCACATCATGTGTAAATGTACACAGAGTTAAATGAGGACACATTTCACATCATGTGTAAATGTACACACACAAATACTCCCACTAACTACATTATTTATTTGATTTAATAGTTAAAATATTTAATCACTTCAATCTGAAGTGATGAACTTTAACCTTTAACCTCCTATCATGTCTCATCTGAAAGCTTTTAATTAATTACAACATTTTACTTTATAAACATATTTCTGTCTTTCTTTCTTTATTTCATTTTAACTATGTTTTTCTTAAAAAATCCCAACCATCGTCTTTCCGGAAACAGATGATGTAATATCATATCTTTAATCTGATTGGCTGATTTGTCGAAACTACAGAACAAGTTCTCCTTCATTCTCTTTCAGTAAACATCTGTTTATTCTCATCTGTTTATTCTCATTTATTAAATTCAGTTCAGTTTTGATCAGTGATGATGAAGATTACAGCCACCCTCCTCATCCTCTCCTCTGTACTTCATGTCAAAGCGATCCCAGGAAGTAAGTACATTATATTTATTTATTATGTTAAAGATACTATTATTGTATAAAATATGCATTCATAGATGTACTCTTGTTATATAAAATACATTTGTATTTATGTTTATATTATTAAACATATATTGTTATACATACTTTAACTTTTGATAAATTAAATTGTTTTTAATATAAATAAACATTATGTCTGTTGATTATATACTGAATAACATACTGTTATATTGATATATCAAATATACATACAGTTTATTCATAGTGTTATTATTTATAATAACATTGGTAAGCGGTAGCTCAGCCTCAAGGCCCGAACCAACAGGCTTTGGATCAATTATTTTACACTGTGCAACCTGACTTATGAACAATACACACTAATAACACACACACACACACACACACACACACACACACACACACACACACACACACACACACACACACACACACACACACACACACACACACACACACACACACATACACACACACACACACACACACACACACACACACACACACACACACACACACACACACACACACACACACACACACACATGCTGTTTCTAACCTTTAATTATATTAAATTACCAGTGATGTAAAGTAACTAAGTACATTTACTTAAGTACAATTTTGAGGTATTTTTACTTTACTGGAGTACTTCACATTTTTAGTATTTTTTACTTCTACTCCACTATATTTCAGAGGCAAATAATATACTTTTACTCCACTACAATTATTTGAAAACTTTAGTTACTAGTTACTTTGTAGATTTTGATAACAAAACATATGCTTCAGCCCTATACTGTATACATTTAGACCATTAGAAAATAGCAGATCTACAAGCTCACAATGCTATTTTCAAAAGATTTGTATACATTTGAAAACTTGTGAAATGGGACATTCTGCATAATGAGTACTTTCTACTTTTGGTACTTTAAGTACATTTTGACACCAATACTCTTGTACTTTCACTCAAGTAAATTAAAAATTCTGGACCTGTAACAGAGTATTTCTACATTGCAGTATTGATACTTTTACTTAAGTAAAGCATTAGTACTCTTTCCACCACTGTATATTATATATTACATTATCTATATATACATTTCTAAACCCAAAACCCCCCAAAAAACCCTGCCACTGTGTGGGACTAAACACAAAAACAACATATCAATGTCACTAACAAGACACGCCACAACGTGCAGAATTACTACGCGCAGTCTGTAGGCCACTTCATACTGCTCAGCACACATCTGCCCCCTCGCAGCATAATTAATTGCGGCCAACACAAACTCACAACAATACAGTCGGCCATGTTGTTCCTTAGCGTCATCGCCGACCACTGCCCAACGAGACCCAAGTGAGGTCAGACAACACACTCCATATTTGGGCATAGCTCCATTGGGAACATCTCCTATTATGGCTTTATATAACCGCCCAACGAGACCCAAGTGAGGTCAGACAACACACTCCATATTTGGGCATAGCTCCATTGGGAACATCTCCTATTATGGCTTTATATATTATAGAGACCAACAAACACAAAGCACCGCGCAGCGGCTAGGGGGGAGGGGCGCGCAGCGCCCCGACCCTCTCCCCCCT